>NC_041403.2:63530440-63836440 GCF_900747795.2 Erpetoichthys calabaricus
TTGGCGTACCTACCCAAGAACACGCGACATGACCTGGCAGTTAAAAATTTATCGCTCCAGCAATTTTAACTCTGTTACAAAGTCATCTAATATGGTATTGCAAACGGCAGCAGGAGCGTTTCTATAAACTCAATTTAAACTTACTGTTTACACCGTGCTTTGAAGATGCATAGTATGTGACACGTGTTTCGCCGTAATTGTGGGCTCATTAGGAGTACACAGTCACTGCACTCCCTTACTGGAATCGATCCTCGGATGTAGAGGCGAAGCCCCTAACGTTGTGCTACGGCGTGTGGTTCGTTCATTTGACAGCATGTAGATCGGGGTAATTACATTGCAGGCATTCGTAGTCTGATTCACAATCTGATTGTATGGGTGGTTACCTACCAGGTAACGCTTGTGGTTGGTGAGCAAGTCGGCTAACTTCTGCCACGGTGCCCTCTTTCAGTTGCGAGAAGCAGATCATACAATGGTTGAAATAGTTTAATATATATAGCAAAATCACCGCGCTTCGCAGGGGCGAATATGGTATTGCAAACGGCAGCGTTTCTATAAACTTAATTTGAAGTTACGGTTTATACCGTGCTTTGTTTCATATTCTTTTCCTACTTTATCAATTGTGTAATGTGTTTTTTGAACAGGTTTGATTCATGGAAGTGATCACTCCTGCTGCGTTCAGTCACTTCACGTGAGCCGCTCTCTTGTGTGATGTTGCGATGTCCACGGGTTTATTTAATGTTAGCTAAGACCCGGCAGTTAAAAGTTTCTCGCTACAGCAATTTTAACTCTGTTACAAAGTGATGCAAACTCTCGTTTATACCTCGTGTCTTCTCATTAAACTTGTATCTCGCGAATATGGCATTGCAAACGGCAGCGGGAGCGTTTCTATAAAGTTAATTTAAGGTTAGGTTTATACCGTGCTTTTTTATACCTCGTGTCTTCTCATTAAACTTGTATCTCGCGAATACGGTATTGTAAACGGCAGCGGGAGCGTTTCTATAAAGTAAATTTAGACTTACGGTTTACACCGTGCTTTTTTATACCTCGTGTCTTATGAAGATGCTTGTATGCGTCACTCACTCGCTTCTTATTGTTTCGCTGCCTTGTCAATTGTGTAATGAGTGTTTTCTTCAGCGCTCTTTGGGGCTCCTCCTTCTTTTCTACGTACTGAGTTCACAGTCAGTTCACGTGATTACGTGGGAGGCGTGATGACGCGACACGCAACTCAGTCTCCTACGGCCATCTTGCTGCCTTCCATTACAGTATATGGACAAAAAAGAGGTTCCAGTTATGACCATTACGCGTATAATTTTGAAATGAAACCTGCCTAACTTTTGTAAGTAAGCTGTAAGGAATGAGCCTGCCAAATTTCAGCCTTCCACCTACACGGGAAGTTGGACAATTAGTGATGAGTGAGTCAGTCAGTCAGTCAGTCAGTCAGTCAGTCAGTGAGGGCTTTGCCTTTTATTATTATAGATATGATTCTTTATGTCAACAATTCTTTAAATAGTTATATACCAACATTTACCAGTTTGAAGTATATTCTTGTACTTCACTTTAACCTGTTCCCATGTTCTTCTTGTGCTCACGTTTGATCTGGAATTATGACATTTTAAATAATAATTAATCTGACACATAGGAAATGAAACACTGCATTCAGTAAGTACAATGCACACTACTTAGCGTTTAATTTGTCAGCCGTCTTTTCTGGTCTGGGCTGCTTTTGCAGTGTTATCCCTTGTGCATATTAAATCTTGAAATTCTTCATGTCCTTCAAATAAAGGGTCTTTCGTTAATTTTGTTACAGCCTATCAAAGACTTGTTGATCATGTTTTCTAGACTCAATATATATGGGCTTTTCAGTCAGCGCGGGCGCGCGCATTCATCTCGTATGATTAGATCCAGCTCGACTAATCTAATACACTGCTGCGTTTGAAAAACCGACTTATCCCGGATGAGTTTCACCGGCATTAACTCATCCAAGATGAGGCACCTGATCTCGGATGATTTAAGCGACGTACGAAAAATACCCCCCTTGAATGTGAGGGATTTGTGCAGTATCTTTCTTTTTTTGGAGTTTTTTTCTTTTATCACATTGTGTGGGATGATTATTTAAATATGTTTTGCAATTTTTGTCACTGTACTATGGATGGTAAGGAGGGGATTATTTCAAATGTGTTTTTTTGGTTTTATCACTAGTTTATGGTGTTTGTGTTTCTTGTATCCTTTTTTTGGAGTGACGTTCACCACTATCACTTTGGAATTTAATTTAGCCTGTGTCATGTGTTCTGGATTGGGACTAATTGGGAGGCAGGACTTCTAGTTTAAAGGATCGGCCAGCAGTGTTTTGAGGAGTCGGGACTCTGGTTTGAATTTGGGGGGTTTTGTGTGCAGTACCCTGAGAGTGAGTGCTGCTTTCGGCCACTCTAAAGGAACGCAGACAGCTGGAGGAGATTTCTTTACACCGGATACATGCAGCGGATGCATTGCCTTAAACTGACAGAATCCAGGACAGATGGTACGACCAGTGTAAAGATTATGTTTTCATTTTTTTTATTAGAAATTGTAATTTTTGTTTAAAAAGATTGTCTATCCGATGTGGTGGTTGTCCATCCCTGTATATAAAAGAACCTGCGCTTAGCAGCACTTTGTAGTTTAGCTAATTTTGGGTCCCAGTTCCCTCCTCTTACTGGGTGGTGTAGTCGGTCAGTCATTTCTTGGGTATTGAGTAGTTTGGAGTTCAGGGGAGTTGGGTATTTAGGCACCCCCTGCCGGTGGAAGAAAAAAAAGACAATATATAGTGCCCCCAACCTCACATACTTACATTTCTATACATCCCAACACCTCATTGCAACCTAAAAATTAGGGTAGATGTGCCTTCTTTCCAAAAAAAATTATAACAGAGTAATTACTTAATTGATAATAGAGAAAAGCCAAGCAAAATGACACCTTTTATTGGCTAACTAAAAAGATTACAATATGTAAGCAATAAAAGGTGTCATTTTGCTTGGCTTTTCTCTACATTCATAATGGCTAACACGGTACAACACCCTAGTATTATTAATTGATAATAGTAATTAATTAATAGATAAATAAATAAATTAATTAATTAATTAATAGTAATTAATTACTATTAAGCTAGGATTAAAGGAACTGTGATCTTGGCTGGACTGTGCTTGCCACTGTTTTGCAATGTTTTAATTCACAAAAATGATACAAGCTTGGAAACTGCCAAACAGTTAAACACTTGACATGCAAAACTGATGCTATTTTTCAACTGATTGTATATCTTTATGTCACATAAGCCAGGTGATAAAAGTATTAAAGAAAGTCCTTATGTCATGAATGTCTTGCCAAAGAATTCCAGAGTGATTCTAAACCTGTTGCATCCTGTAAGCAGATAGAACTGGCATCTGTACGATTTCTCTTTAAATTCTCAGCGCCAGCCACTCTTTATGCTTCTCCTCACAACCTCCTGTTCAAGAAGTGATGTCTGTTGCCATCAAGTAGTCAGCACACCAGGGTGTAATTTTACTAATTCTGGCTGGCATATGACAATACATCATTTATTTCTTTTTACCTAGTAAGAAATACAATTCCGCATTTTCAGTTTACAGCAGCTTTTTAAATTTCCTTTCATATTCTAAATCTGATGCAATTTTCTGTTAATAAGGAAAAGATTTCAGAGAAGCCTTATAAATCCTGTTCCTCCAGTAGAATGCTGTAAAAGCAACAAATATGTTCACCCTCATTTTCCTAGAATTAACCAAGACACTACATGAACCTCATTTCATTTTAAAAAATGCAGTACAGTGCTGACGGATTTTGATTCACACTTCTAGCATCTCACTCCCCCTCTCCTTCTGGGCTTTTTTCCTTTTCTTTACATGTCAATACCAGTAAAGCATTGCTATTTGGAGTTAAATAAAATTGCAAAATTTGCATCAGTGCTTATACCTGTATTATGTGATCCCATTGATTAAGTTTGCAATACCAGGCAGAATAATATTAATAACATAATTTAACTGTAATGTTTATGTTTAAAGCCATCACATCACATAATTGCTTTGCATTATACAAATTATTTTCCAGACAAAAATAAAACTTTGATGAAAATATAGAAGACATTTAGTCTAAAGGAATGATTATAGTACACATTGTAAAGGGGCTCAGATTGAAAAAAAAAAGTCAATGAACTTATAAATACTGCAAGAAAGTGAGGGTGAAAGCACCAAGTAGGTGGCATAGCTTCTAAATAGTCAGATGATATGCAGAATATCACAAAATTTTTAGGACATTGGAGCTTATTTGCTTTGCTTTTGCCATTGGTTACATTATTATATACTCAGTGGTCATTTCACAAGAAACACACATATCCAGTATCAGATTAGACTCCATTTTAGTTCCAGAACAGCGTTAATTCTTCAAATTATGGCTTTATCAAGCCTGGAAAACCTTTCTTACGGATTCTTATCTGTTTACTCAGTGCAATGATGCAATTCTTGAAGACTTTTCAGTCACACATTGATAATGCAAACCTCCTGTTCTATCGTCTCTCAAAGGTGTTTTATTAAACTGAGATACGGAGATTGCACAAGTCACTGAATTAAACTCAATTCACTATCATGTTTGTAGAAGCAGCCTGAGATGATGCATGTTTTGGTGATATGTTGTATTATTCTGCTGAAAGTGTTTATTTCAAAATAGGTAAACTGTGGCCATTAAAGAATTTCACATGTAAGCAGGAATGCTTTGGTACGTTGTGGTATTCAAATGACATTCATTTAACATGAAGAGGTCAAATGTGTGCCAAGAAAATATTCACCACACCATTATACAACCGCCAAGAGACTGTTCATGCAATATAGATCCATTATAGCACTTCCTTCTGTAAGTCAGAGCAGAAAATTACATTTTCCAGAGAAAACATTTTTTTGAATATCTAAACATTTAGCTGTGGTGATCACATGCTCACTATAGAATCATCTTCATGTTTCAGTTGATAAGAGTAAATCTTAGCATGCTGTTCAGCTGCTGAAGCCAATGTGCTTCATGGTCTCACATAACGTGGGGTTAGAGATGTCCTTACGCACATCACTGTTGTAAGTAATAAAAGCTGTATGAAAACTACTTGTCAATTCTTTAATGAGTCCTAGACACAAAATCAGCCTGGCCATAAACTCAAGAAGCAGGCTTTATGACTTGCGTAATCAAAAGCAAAGCCAAGGCTGAAAATGGGAAAAGGGAAGTGAATAACACCCCTGGACCCTGGTACCAAAGCAAAGTTTCTTTATATGTAGAGATTTTATTATCAAAATTTTAAAAATGAAGAAAAAAAAACATGCAAAAAGGTATCAAAATACCTAAAAAAAGCAAACAAAACCAAAACCATGATCCAGAAAACAAAATCCAAACAAAGAGCCAAACTTCATGCACCAAAGGTGAATTTAAAAGCATTTACAAAAGAAAAATACTGAAGCCACAGTGCTTGCAACAGAAGCAGTCCCATAGCTGCAGCATCAGGGGGGCCGACCCTCTTAGGATCAACACAAAGCGAAAAAGGAAAACAATTCAAGGAACAAATTAACACATAATTAACATAATAAATTAATACAAAATAAATAAATAAACAACAAAAAAAATATTCAGTAAGAAATAATAAAATAAAACCAGAAAGACTTTTACATCTGTATGTAGAAAAGATACACACTTACATGCATTTAATGTACATCAGTATTTGATCAGTGCTTTAAGTCTCACTTAGCTTCCCAAGCACTCTATTGTATGCCTTCATATAATATACATATTGTATATATATATACTGTATATATCTATATATATGCAGTGTATGAACAAAATATTAATGTGACTTGTACTCTGTGACTCACTACTAGTTATTAATAGAGTTGCTAATGAAAAGTTAAATTCATTTTGTACCTTTTCATCTTAAATGTCTCTCAGCACTTGTCAATGTTGTAAAGCAAGATTTTGTGAAAACTACACATTATCATTTAAATTTGTGCCTTCTTTTATTGTTAACAATGCACAAGAATGTAATTGTTATGGTTTGTGTCAATTAGGTTTCCTCATATAAATATGATGGACTTTAATTGGTTTTGTCTTTGTTTTGACTTTTATTAGACAGTAATCTTAAAAGGATTAACAAAAGGATATATTTGTAATGCCATTCATCCATCAGTTAATACGGTGGGAAGTGTTATTGTAGCACTCAATAAAGCCAAATGCCACAAATTAATTCCACTTTGAATGGAAATGCAATCAACACTTTCAGTATTAGCAATAATACTGCAACCCATTGTCTCTGATTAGACAACATCATGTATAATACATACACAATGTTCACTTATGTGACATTTTAATTTTTCTCAGTTTTTCATTAGATTGTGAAAAACACTGTGTAATCAACATTTTCAGTTTATTTTTTATGATAGTTTATTCATGTATACTGATCTATAATTAAGGACATTTCTCTTTAATGAAGAGTAAGAAGACAGTAGGGTGTTTCCTTTTTTTCCCAAATTCATTATTATCAGACTGCATATTAAAACTTTATAGGCTAATGGTACTGTGGAACATTCTACGTGGAATGCTTCTGCATGTTCAAGCAAAAAACACAATAACAATTCAATTGACATAAACACAAACAGCTCCTTCCCCAACCCAAATGATTCTTCAGCTTGATGGGCTAACATATTGGTCTGGAAGAAGAGCAATGAGAGCAGGCAACTTTGAAAATGCTTTGGATTTTATAAATTAAGTCTTGCCCAAAAACACAGTTACCATCTTGCCATGACAGAAACTGTAAACAAAAGGGCACAATTTTAAAGATGCTTTATTTATATTAAATGACCCATTCCAATATCCTTTTCCAATATAAGTCAGTATCTCTGAGTAATGCAACAATTTATACTATCTATTTATAAAAAAAATCATTCTGCCTTCTGCAGTACATACAATGGGTTATCCATTTAAAAAAGATTGTACAATATATACACTCTGTAAATTTTTAAATATTATCTTTAAATCTTCTTCATATTTTCCCACTTTTGTGTGGGGTCAATGTACTTCATCAACCTTCTCCAAACAGCTCGCCCCTGCACCTTCTCCTCAATCACCTCCTGTTCCTTCACATCTTATTTTACTTTATCCATCCACATCTGCTTTGGCCTCCCTCACTTTCTCTTCCCCAGTTTCCCATCACTCTTGCCCACTTATTCATTGTCTCTCCTTATCACATGTCCATACAACTACAACTTACTTTCTTGTACTTTCTTAGATATCTCTCCCTAATTTATTATACATCTGATTGTCTCAATTCTTATTCTGTTTTTTTTTTTTTGTAACTTCAGACATCCATCTTAATATTCTCATTTCTGCCACTCTGACTTCTTCTCCTGCACTCCCTTTACTGGCCATGTCTCAGCTCCATGCATCATTGCCGGTCTTACCATTGTCTTAAAAGCCTTAACTTTAACCTCCATCTTAATCTGTTGATCACACAATAGTGCTGAATCATTCTTCCAACTGTTCCATCCATACTTAACTCTATAGGTTATCTACTTCATCTGCTTTTCCACTTTAGGCTACCACTGATCGTAGATATTTCAGTTAATCCACTCTTTTCAATAGCTCTTCCTGTGGGCTAACTTCTGAACCCTGATCATTATTAAACCTCATATGTCCTGTGTCTTCCTATTTATCTTAAACTAGCGAACCACGGCATAGCATACGCCGCATATTTATTGATGGCCGAACACTTCCGGAAAGACACAGTTGTCTAAAAGGGGTGGGTTTGAGGATACAACAGTAAGTGAATGAAAAGATGGAACTCTGGAGAGAACAACATACAATTATCCATGACTGAAAACTGGTTTTGGCAGATACAGGCATATCTTTTTGAAAGTTTGGCCCTGTGTCTTATTAATTGTCATCGCAAAGTCCAATCTAACAGGAAATTGTCTTCGTGTAAAAGTAAAAGGCAAATTCGAATCTGGTGGGGTGAGGGATATCTGAGGAATAAGGACAGTTTGTGAAGTAGCAGTTGTGATAGTTTTACACTCCAGTACATTGTGGTGAATGCTGGTAACAGACAATCTAGTGCCATTACAGAGACCTTTTGCAGGCAGGAGGTTTCTGAGAAGCATGATGACTGAACCAAATTTAATTTTGAGTTTATGCGGAGGCATGCCAGTGAGATTAAGACTATTAAGAAATTCTTCGGGGAATGAAAGTTGATCCGCAGTATCGTCTGTGATGATAGAGTCCACGCTCGTGAAAGTCACCTCGTCGGTAGGAATAAGTTTCAGCACTTGTTCATTAAGGTGTAGCGAGTCTTCGTTGGTGACGCTTAATATAGCTTGCGTGCTGAGTTGTTCCAGAGTGACAGTTGAGAAGTCGATGTTGCCATACAGTTGTTGAACGGGATCAGAAATTAAAGGAAAACAATGTGAAGACAATGTCAAAGGTGTTCCGTTTTTCCCGTCTCCAACATCGAGGAGCCATTGTGGAAGTAGTATTCAGCTTCAACTGTATTTTAAAAACAGAATGGGCAGTTTGTCCACCCAGTAATAATGTAGCAGCTATTCCTGTAGATGCTACGGTTGTAGGAATGTCTCCCCTAGCTCTGATGGTATGAATCAGGGTTTTGTATGCAAAGGTTTTCCCTGTTCCTGCAGGACCATCTAAGAAGAACCATCGGAGATGAGAATTGCCATATGCAGCATGTAAAACAGTATCAACAGTGTGTTTCTGTTGTGTTGAGTTTGTCGTAGTGTTCCATAGCGTGTGAGTGTTCAGCCTGAGCGTCGAAGGTGGGAGATGAATGACACAGTGGAGGAATGTCAGTGGGGGGTAGGTGTAATTTGTGCAGGTTGAGGCCATGTGGTTGCAGCATGTCATTAATGCAAGTGGTGGTTGTGGAATATTTTGTGAGAAAGTCCTCAGAAAGGGAGAGTTTATGTGTGTCCCAAAGCCATGGAATGTTGTGTGGTTCACCGAAGACACAGATGAAAACGAAAATTTCTCTCAAGAATCATGGCATTCAGTATCTGGGATGCTTCTGAAAGAGTATCATGCCATATCTTGTCGTCTTTAAGAAGACCTAATTGTTGGTAAGCTTCTTTGAAAGTGTCACATTCGACGCCGTTGAGTGTTCGTAGATGGTGGAAACTTGTGACGCCCACAAAACGGGTAAGGAGAAGTCTGAGGTAATAACGTTCGGTGTCGTTAATGGCAACAACAGGCATTCTACCGATCACTTTTATACCTCCTCTGATTCTCTTTTTCCATTTTCCAGAGGATTTTTGAAATGTGTAATGTTGGGGAACATCAGTGTAATGTAACTCCACGGTTCTATTCAATAAGGGCACGCACAAAAAGGTGACCTTCAAAAGGGCGACCTCAATTGGGCGCGGAGAATAAAAGTGCACATAAATAAAAGCGATCTTCAAAAGGGCGACCTCAATTGAGCGCCGAATAAAGGCGTGCGTAAATAAAGGCGAGCTTCAAAAGGACAACCTCAATTGAGCGCCGAATAAATGCGCGCGCAAATAAAGGAGCGCTTCAACAGGATGACCTTCGGAGCAAATTAAATTAATTGTCCTTGATTATGCTAATAGACCGCATCTCGAATATCTACGTGGCATTGCACATAATCTACAGCTTCAAGTGTAACTTGCTTTCACCTTTTTATACATTCAGTCATTGCCTTAATCTAATTTTCTGTAATTTTGAAAACAACAAAATATAGAGAGCTTTAGAAATAGTTCGTTAGAAGTAGTTTGTTAGAAGTTCATGCATTAATTAATTGGATGTTTTAATATTCTTGCTTTCACCTTTTTATACGTTCAATCATTGCCTTTATCTAATACTGTACATTTTCTGTAATAATTTTGTTGCGTTTGCCTTTATTCACTGCGCCCAATTGACGTCACCCTTTTGAAGCACTCCTTTATTTATGCGCGCAGTTATTCGGCGCTCAATTGAGGTCGACCTTTTGAAGCTCGCCTTTATTTACACGCGCCTTTATTCGACGCTCAATTGAGTTCGCCCTTTTGAAGATCGCTTTTATTTATGTGTGCTTTTATTCACCGCGCCCAATTGAGGTCGCCCTTTTGAAGGTCGCCTTTATGTGCGCGCCCTTATTGACGGATACCTTAACTCCACAGCTTCAGGATCTGTTTTGTTGAGTTCAAACCATGCTAACAACATAGTGTTTTTGCTGGCTTGTCATTGTAGTGCTTGTTCCTTGTGACCCTCATGAAAGAAGATGATTTGTTGTTCCGGCAAATGAACTGGCAATCATGTAATCACGTGAGATTTTTCTGAAAGACTGTACACGTTCAAACGCCACATAGCCTCAGGAGCACTAACATACCTACCGTCAAGGAAAGTCTGTATTTCGTCATGTTGGAAAATATCATCGGCTGGCTCCCTGTGAAGTGCAATGGATGCAGCGTCGTGTCCCTTGTACACATACTTATAAAGATATTTGATACATTGAATGGACGCGCAAACTTCAACGTTAATATGAGCATTGAATTTCTGAGAAAGCCACGGATTGTAAGGAACTATCCAACGGTTGTCGATATCATATTTGCCAACAATGGCAGTTCTCCCTTGTCTTCGGCGGTATATGGGGTATCCTTGTGTGTTTTCTTGAGTCTCTGCATTGAAGTCTTTCGGGAAATTTTTGGTACACGTGCCGTCTTTCATGGTGATTTTCAAGGTGATTTGGCGGGACCATGCACCATGCATTTAGTGACAATTTGGAAAAGTCGAGGGTGTATTTCAGGATTTGGAAGCTCAGCGCAGACATATTTGTCTATATCATCCTTGGTTCTTATTTTGGATTTTGAATCATGTGTAAGTAACATATGGCAATGAGGCAATCCTCGTTTTTGGAATTCAGTTACGAAGATGTAAGCGAGAACATTGCTGAAAATATTCTTTTCTAAAATATCTGTTAGAAAATGTCGCAGTTTGATATGAAAGATGCGAGTAACGATGTCAGGTCTGTGTTCTGTTTGCTCATGATGGGAGATGGCGTTGTAGATTTCCGGCGAAGCAGGATTGCAGGTGAAGGTTAAGAATAAGTCAGGCTTTCCACATTTGTGGACAATTGCCATCGCGTCTTGGTAGTTCTGTTGCATGTAGCTTGGACTGCCTTGCAAGGTAGAGGGAAGAATGATCAATTGTCCAGGGCAGAGGTCATGGTGTTGTGCTTTCACAGTGACAACATCCATAAGTCCCCTGTATTGTTCTACACGCAAATCTTTTTGATGGGACCGTAGGTAATGTAAACGCACGCCTTCTGTTCTGACATATGCGTCGACGATGTATTGCTGGAAGAGTTTGCCACTGGAATGCAAGACGCTAAATGAAGATCTCATGGCAAGCCTGAAAGCATAAAATTGGAGCTGTGTGACTCGTGTTCTTTTCGCGGTTCGCTTTTCCTCAACATGGGTCAATTGTATGTGCCAGCCTGGATCTCCGTAAGGGAACAGCAGTGGATAAACCATGGGGTCACAGTTCATATTGAGAACAGAGATACGCTTGCAAGCATCTCCCCTTGGGTATATGCAAATGTCGCGTTGTGCAGGAGGTTCCCCATCTTCACCTACAAAGATAGCAGCAACATCAGTTTGACAGGACGGGGCGTTATACCTTCTCATATCCAGACTTGGATTTTCCATGAATACCATTCGTACAGCAGTAACAGGGTTATTTTGAGTGATAATGTCATGTATTTGCATGTAAGACTTTGTGAAGGGATTAACCTGTCGTATCATGTTGTCTAGTTGCAGCAACAAAATGTCACTGCAAGCGCTATTACATTCATTTTGCAAATGTTAACTGGTAGCCTCAGCAGAATCGAAGATATATAGCTGACCGTATCGTGGTGACGTGTCAGGATTGGTATACAGTAATCCCTCCTCCATCGCGGGGGTTGCGTTCCAGAGCTACCCGCGAAGTAAGAAAATTCGCGAAGTAGAAACCATATGTTTATATGGTTATTTTTATATTGTCATGCTTGGGTCACAGATTTGCGCAGAAACACAGGAGGTTGTAGAGAGATAGGAACGTTATTCAAACACTGCAAACAAACATTTGTCTCTTTTTCAAAAGTTTAAACTGTGCTCCATGACAAGACAGAGATGACAGTTCTGTCTCACAATTAAAAGAATGCAAACATATGTTCCTCTTCAAAGGAGTGCGCGTCAGGAGCACAGTCTGTCAGAAAGACAGAGGAAAGCAAACAAATCAATAGGGCTGTTTGGCTTTTAAGTATGCGAAGCACCGCCGGTACAAAGCTGTTGAAGGCGGCAGCTCACACCCCCTCCGTCAGGAGCAGGGAGAGAGAGAGAGAGAGAGAGAGACAGAGACAGAGAGACAGAGAAAAACAAACAGTCAAAAATCAATACGTGCCCTTCGAGATTTTAAGTATGCGAAGCACCATGCAGCATGTCGCTTCAGGAAGCAGCCGCACAGAAGATAGCAATGTGAAGATAATCTTTCAGCATTTTTATTTTTAGACGAGTGTCTGTATCGTCTAGGTGTGCGAACAGCCCCCCTGCTCACACCCCCTACGTCAGGATCAGAGAAAGTCAGCGCAAGAGAGAGAGAGAGAAAGTAAGTTGAGTAGCTTCTCAGCCATCTGCTAATAGCGTCCCTTGTATGAAATCAACTGGGCAAACCAACTGAGGAAGCATGTACCAGAAATTAAAAGACCCATTGTCCTCAGAAATCCGCGAACCAGCAAAAAATCCGCGATATATATTTAAATATGCTTACATATAAAATCCGCGATACAGTGAAGCCGCGAAAGGCGAAGCGCGATATAGCGAGGGATCACTGTATAAAGGAGAGACCTGGTGATAAATTTGACCGTGGATTCTGAAAGCATATGGTCCTTGTCCAGATGGTTGAGCGAGTGTGCGCCCATTGACGCGAAAGCTAAAGCAGAGTTGTATTCCCTGATATGATCACAGTAATTTCGGGACAGCTCAAGACCAGTCAAGAGGTCTTCTAAAAAAAGAGGAGGTTTGGATAGAGGTGGCAAAGACACCTTGCCGGCATGACAACACTTAGTGTAATGTCCGGATGTGTTGACCTCTGCTGGCCAATGAAGAGCATTGCAAGAAGCACATAGTGCGGTAGGTAGGCCAATGTTATGTTCTTGGACGTGAATGGCAGTATCTTCTTGAAAAGCTGCAGAAAACTGAATGCGATGTTTGTGCATGAACGATTTAGTGCTGTGTTGACACTGAAAGGAATTGGAATGAGTTGTTTCGAAGCATTGCTGGCAATGTTCACATTGCATAATTCGTTCAGTGGAGTGTGTTTTTAAATGCGTGTTGAGATATCTCTGCACTCGGAACGTTTTTGAACAAATGGTGCATTGAAAGATCTGTTTGGAATGCGTTTCTTCAGTGGAGTGTGTGTTTAAATGTGCTTTGAGATATTTCTGGCGCATGAAGGTTTTGGAGCAGTGTTGACACTGAAAAGAATTCATCAGGGAATGTGTTTTGAGATGGTTAGTAAGATATCTGCGTGCGTGAAAGTGTTTGTTGCACATTTTGCATACAAATGTTTGTGTTGAATGGATCTGCACATGGTTGTGGAGATCCATCTCAACTGTGAAGTCCTCATTACAAAATGTGCAACTGAAGGTGAGAGTGGAATGAGTTTGTAAGTGTTTCTTGAGAGTGCAAGTTGTTTTGAAGCATTGCTGGCAATGTTCACATTGCATCATTCGTTTAGTGTTGTGTTTTTTTAAATGTGCGTTCAGATATCTCTGGACTCGGAAGCTTTTGGAACAAAAGGTGCATTGAAAGTCCTGTGTGGAATGCATTTGTTCAGGGGAGTGTGTGTTTAAATGTTTTTCAGGAAGAGGAGAGTGGGCAGGTGACGTCACATTAATGTGGCAAGCACGTGGGTGTGCACCCTGTGTGCACATACCGACAGTGTCAGAAAATGTCACCAGAAGGTTATCAAGTGTGTATTTGACAGGCATGAGAACCTCGTAATGGCCATGATCCAAAGGACCGCTAAAGAGCAGGGATATGGAGAGACGTTGGGCCAGATTGTAAACTCGAGGTGAGGCATGAGGACTTTCTCGGAAGTAAATGGTGATAGTAGCTGGAAGAATTTGGGACATTGCCACAATTTCTGCCTCGCCACCATAGACTCCAGACGTATTCATGTAGTCAGCATATTGTTGAGCAGACCGTATAACAATTCTTCTGTGACTAACAACAATGGACACCACGTTGCCAAAGTTATCCCAATGTTGGCAAACAAAGCTAACAACCATGTTGCGAAGTTTGAGAGCAACAGTTTCGTCGATGACATTTTTCCAGAAAAACCCGACTGATAGAAACAAACAGTTACCTGATGCAGGAATTTGTATAACATTGAAAAAAGTGTTGTTTCCATGAAATACATTTGAAGCGGTGGCCATGGAAGGCAAATGAACAGTCAACGTGGCTCACAGCTGGATGTGGACTGTAGCACAGACCAAAGTGAGTGAGTATGTGTTTGGTGAGCTGTTGAGGGCGGGCACATGAGTAAGCCATGCCTTGAGAGCGATGGTGGACGTGGGAGGACGTTTCGAGTTGGCAGGCGGTGCTCTGAGGTGCGTTCCCTATCATGTGGGAAGAGGGTTAGAGTTTGTGGGCGGGGCTTTGTCATCCTTTCCCATGGTTTGCGATGGTGGACGCAGTCGTGTGTTGTAACCGTAAAGAATAATGAAAAGTCAACGTGGTGCAGAGGTGCATGTGGACTGTAGCACAGACAAAAGCGACTTACGGGGTGGTTGGTGAGTTGTTGCGTCCGGGCACATGAGCAGGCAGTGTGAATGCCTGGAGAGCGAGGGTGGACGCAGGCCAGGGAATAAGGAGTGTTGGTGGGCGGGGAAACGTTTTCCATGTTCCTGCAGGACCACTGAAGAAGAAGCATGTTTGTCGCGGATGCGAATCGCTGTATGTAGATGTAAAACAGTTTGCGATGGTGGACGCGGTCGTGCGTCGTGACCCGAAAAGTCAACGTGGCTCAGAGGTACATGTGGACTGTAGCAGACACGAACACGAATGACATCGTGTTTTGTGAGTCGTTGCGTCCGAGTTGGTGGCCGTGGCTCTGCGAGTTGTCATCGTATCCAATGGTCTTAGAGTTGGTGGGCATGGCTCCGTCCTGCGTGCTCCATGGGTGTCTTGCTCGCTGGCGGTTTAGTGAATTATATATATAGATCCTCTCTTCCAATGGTCTTCTCCATTCTTCCACCTTCCTCCCCTCTTCATCGTTTCTGGTGCTACACACACAATGTCATCAGCATAAAGTGTGCACTGGGCTGTGGGTTGATCTTTAATTCCATGACTCAACACATCCACAAATATTATTTTAAAATATGTTTGAAAAACACGAGAGACCATAGCAAGGAAGAGTATACTAAATGGTCAAAGTCAAAAACAATCTAGAATACATATATACAGAAAGAATACAGAACTGATGTGAGCACATATTCTCTTAGGTTATTAACACACTTAGCCCAACATTGAAGAAGTTGAGTGATGGGTCAGGCATGCATCACTCGCCTGTATCACCCTTTCTTGCTGTTGATAGTGCCCTTAATTTCTTCTTCACAGACCGTGTGGGACGTTTCCATTTCAGACTTTGGTGTTTGCTCTTTGGCTTGTAGTGGTGGAACAGTGTTTTCTGGCCTTTGAAGCTTGATCTTGGCTTCAATCAATAGTTTTGCTGTCACACAAGCAATGCTGCGGGATGTGCCACATGGCTGACATGACAAGTATGGCTGTCCGATTACACACCTGGTCTGACATGAACACAACTCATAAATCAAAGGTACGGCCCACAGACGGCACACTTTAAGGCTTCAACATGAGATGCATGCCCCTCCTTGGCACTGACAGGAAAGCCAACAGCGCGGAACATGTGATATCACTGACATGTCAAATATGGCCTAGCAATTAGGTCTGACACAAAAGCAACCCTGGCAACAGAAGACTATTACAATAATCATGGTGGAGTAACTAGGAGTGCTGTATTTCATGACAAATGGATGCACCACCTCTTCCAATGTGAGTTCATGCCACATACAGTATGACCATTTTCTCAGAAATGTATGGATCCAGAAGTGGCTTATGCAGTGTTCCCGAATGCATACAGAGCTGTTCCTTTCTTTCTACCCCAAAAAAGCCAACTTTAGAAACTATAACTAACTATAACTTTTTCTTCTTTCGGCTGCTCCCGTTAGGGGTTGCCAGAGCAGATCATCTTCTTCCATATCTTTCTGCCCTCTGCATCTTATTCTGTTACACCCATCACCTGCATGTACTTTCTCAGTACATTCATAAACCTTCTCTTAGGCCTTCCTCTTTTTCTCTTGCCTGGCAGCTCTATCCTTAGCATCCTTCTCCCAATATACTTAGCATCTCTCCTCTGCATATGTCCAAACCAATGCAATCTTGTCTCTCTGACTTTGTCACCCAACCGTCTAACCTGAGCTGACCCTCTAATGTACTCATTTCTAATCCTATCCATCCTTGTCACATCCAATGCAAATATTAGCATCTTTAACTCTGCTACCTCCAGCTCTGTCTCCTGCTTTATGTTCAGTGCCACTGTCTCCATACCCATGTAGACCTTCCCTTACACTCTTGCTGATATCCGTCTGTCACAAATCACTCCTGACACTCTTCTCCACCCATTCCACCCTGCCTGCACTCTTTTTTTCACCTCTCTTCCACAATTCCCATTACTCTGTACTGTTGGTCCCAAGTATTTAAACTCATCCACCTTTGCCAACTCTACTCCTTGCATCCTCACCATTCCACTGACCTCCCTCTCATTTACACACATGTATTCTGTCTTGTTCCTACTGACCTTCATTCCTCTCCTCTCTAGAGCATATCTCCACCTCTCCAGGGTCTCCTCAACCTGCTCCCTACTATCGCTGCAGATCACAATGTCATCAGCAAACATCATAGTCCACGGGGACTCCTGTCTAATCTCGTCTGTCAACCTGTCCATCACCATTGCAAATAAGAAAGGCCTCAGAGCTGATCCCTGATGTAATCCCACCTCCACCTTGAATGCATCCGTCACTCCTACCGCAGACATCACCACAGCCACACTTCCCTCGTACATATCCTGTACAACTCTTACATACTTCTCTGCCACTCCCGACTTCCTCATACAATACCACAACTCCTCTTGAGGCACCCTGTCATATGCTTTCTCCAGGTCTACAAAGACGCAATGCAGCTTCTTCTGGCCTTTTCTATACTTCTCCATCAACACCCTCAGAGCAAACATCACACCTGTGGTGCTCTTTCTTGGCATGAAACCATACTGCTGCTCACTAATCATCACCTCACTTCTTAACCTAGCTTCCACTACTCTTTCCCATAACTTCATGCTGTGGCTCATCAATTTTATCCCCCTGTAGTTACTACAGTCCTGCACATCCCCCTTATTCTTAAATATCGGCACCAGTACACTTCTTCTCCACTCCTCAGGCATCCTCTCACTTTCCAAGATTCCATTAAACAATCTCCACTGCCATCTCTCCTAAACACCTCCATGCTTCCATAGGTATGTCATCTGGACCAACGGCTTTTCCATTCTTCATCCTCTTCATAGCTGCCCTTACTTCCTCCTTGCTAATCCATTTCACTTCCTGATTCACTATCTCCACATCATCCAACCTCTTCTCTCTCTCATTCTCTTCATTTATAAGCCTCTCAAAGTACTCTTTCTATCTGCTCAACACACTCTCCTCGCTTGTGAGTACGTTTCCATCTTTATCCTTTATTACCCTAACCTGCTGCACATCTTTCCCAGCTCGGTCTCTCTGTCTAGCCAATCGATATAGGTCATTTTCTCTCTCCTTAGTGTCCAGCCTCAAATACAACTCATCATACGCTTTTTCTTTAGCCTTTGCCGCCACTCTTTTCACCTTGCGCCTTATCTCCTTGTACTCTTGTCTACTTTCTGCATCTCTCTGACTATTCCACTTCTTTTTTGACATCCTCTTCCCCTGTATACTCTCCTGTACTTCCCCATTCTACCACCAGGTTTCCTTTTCCTCCTTCCTCTGTCCAGATGACAGGCCAAGCACCATTACTGCATCTGCTGTAGTTTTGTAACTGTCTGGTAACTCTTCACTACCACCCAGTGTCTGTCTCACCTTCTCCCTAAACTAAACTTTGCAGTCTTCCTTTTTCAACTTCCACCATTTGATCCTTGGCTCTGCCCTCACTCTCTTCCTTTTCTTGATCTCCAAAGTCATCCTATAGGCCACCATAACTATGCTGCTTAACTACACTTTCCCCTGCCACTACTTTGCAGTCTTCAATCTCCTTCAGATTGACTCTTCTGCATAGGATGTAATCTACCTGTGTGCATCTTTCTCCACTCTTGTATGTCACCCTATTTTCCTCCTTCTTCTTAAAGTACGTATTCACTACAGCCATGTCCATCCTTTTGGCAAAATCCACTATCCTCTGACCTTCTTCATTCCTCTTCTTGACACCATACCTACCCATCACCTCATTGTCTCCTCTGTTCCCTTCACCAACATGTCCATTGAAATCCGCTCCAATCACCACTTTCTGTCCATTGGGTACACTGTTCATCCATTAATCCAAGCTACAAAAATCTTCTTTCTCATCCATTGCACATCCAACTTGCGTGGCATATGCACTAACAAAATTCATCATCACACCTCCAATTTCCAGCTTCATAATCATTACTCTGTCTGACACTCTTTTCACCTCCAGAACACTCTTGACATACTATTCCTTCAGAATAACCCCTACTCCATTTCTCCTCCTATCCACACCATGATATAACAATTTGAATCCACCTCCAATCCACCTGGCCTTACTCCCCTTCCATTTAGTCTCTTGCACACACAATATATCAATCTTCCTTCTCTCCATCATATCGGCTAACTCTCTCCCCTTACCAGTCATACTGCCAACATTCAAAGTTCCTACCCTCAGTTCCACTCTCTTTTCTTTACTTTCCTCCTCTCCTCCTGCCTCCGGACACATCTCCCCCCTCTTCTTCTCCTTCTTCTTCGGCCAACAGTAGCCCAATTTCCACCAGCACCCTGTTGACTAACAGTACTGGTGGCAGCCATTGTTAACCTGGGGCTCGACCGATCTGGTATGGAAATTTGTATTATTGTCCGCATATTGATTTGGCAAAATTTTACACCGGATGCCCTTCCTGACGTAACTCTCCCCATTTTTTCCGGGATTGGGACGAAAAAACACACTGGTTTGTGCATCCCCTGTGGCTGCACTTCATTTTACAGTGTATACCACATGTGACAATAAATCTGAAATAAACTGATTATATTGCATTTTTTATCAGTGCAACACATACTGTTGTTGTCCACCTGCATATCGCCATTGAACTCACAATACCAATCAACAACCAGCGTTAAACACTTTTTAAAGTTATGAAATATACAAAGAAACTTCCTTCCAGGCAAGTCCTGAAGATAACTGCTGACATCAGGAATGACCTTGAGGAGGTCAATTTTTGTAGAAGTCCCATTGCTGGCCCCAGGTGTCCCTGCAATGCTGACTCCAATTACTGTAATAAAGAGCCAGGCAAATGATATATATGTTTTTCCCTCTTGTAATGGGAGTCCATGTATTGCACAAAAGGCTAGCTCATAACAGTCCTTAGACTAAGGCTACTTCTCTCTTACATAACTGTGCCTCACAGAATCCTTCGCTTTTAACTAACCCTGGAGATATCCAGTCTTCAGAATCAGAATCAGAATCAGAATCAGCTTTATTGGCCAAGTATATGTACACATACAAGGAATTGGACTCCGGTTTTACCTAGTATTGTCCCTGATGCTGTGAGATTGACTTAAGTGTTCATGAGAGTGATGGCCTGAGGAAGGAAACTGTTCACATGTCTGGTAGTTTTGGCGTACAGTGCTCTGTAGCGCCTACCAGAGGGAAGAAGTTGAAAAAGGTTGTAACCAGGGTGTGATGGGTCTGCAATGATGTTTTCTGCCCGTTTCCTGACTCGAGATCTGTATAAGTCTTGAATGGAGGGCAGATCAACACCAATGATTTTTTCTGCAATCCTGACTGTCTGTTGAAGTCTGTTCCTGTCCTGTTTTGTGGCTGAGCCAAACCAGACTGTGGTTATTCCTATAGCCATGTGGTGAACACTGCATCCTATTAGAGCAGTGGTTCTCAAACTGTGGGGTGGGCCCCTTAAGGGGGGCGTGAAGTAACAAAAAGGGGGGCGTGAAGATGTGAAAAAAAAGAAAACAAGAATCGAAAATATGAAAAATACATCTATTGAAACCAAAACAAATTAACTTAAACTACTTTAGTTAACTTTAACTGATACTAGAAAAATAAATATAGAGTTAGATAAATGTTGATAAAAGTTAAGTAGTGTCACACACGTGCGATTAGGAGGCAGTCTAAAAGTCTAAAGGTAAGTGAAACATCGTGAGATGAAGGGTTGTCACGTGGTACTTACCAGAATCTTTTCTCTCCACAGAAAAACCGAAAAAAAATAATTTCCAACCTTTCTGAATTTCAAAATGGCCGCCATGACGTCACTTCCGGTCACATGAACTGACATCACTTCCGATGCTTCCTCAAAGACATCACTTCCAGTTTTCATCAAACGACGTTGTTTCCGCTTCCTGTTGCAAGGTCACTTCCTGCCAACCATTTCCTGTTCCCACAATTCAATACTGTATATAAACGCCATTTTGTCAGATAAAGATTGTTAAATGTTACCGTTTTGGTTTTGCTTTTGTCATTTATTTTACTACTTTGTCTGCAGGACAATATATGGGGACAGTCCCCAACACTTTGTTTTTGTGAACGTCTTATTCTTTAATTGAAGACTTTCCACAGTAGGTATAATAAAATATGCATCTATGATATATCATTAATAAAAAAGAACATATTGGTATTAATGGGCTCCTTTCAAAAAAACGTTAGTGGGGGCGCAATTAAAACTGCTATGAAAACTTGGGTCGCAAATACTTAAAGGTTGAGAAACGCTGTATTAGAGTATCAGCAAACCCAGTTCAGCAATGGGCTGTTTGCCCTTTACCATCCAGTGAAAACATATCTCACTATGTGATGTCCAACATAATTGTGGTACATAACACCTACGGTACTGATACCTCAGTCCTACTGGCATGGCCACAACTATAGCCAATGCCACTGGACTCTCTGACACAACATCATATTTTCTGAAAAGTAAGTAAGCAACAGCCTGAAGTCCTGATCCCAACCAGGGCCTATTTTACATTTCACAGTAATTGAGTTTTTCCCTGTAATGCATAAATTATGCCCATCCACTTTCTAATTTTGCACATTCCAATTCCGGGTTGCAGGATGTCAAGTATGTTGAAACATAATATATTTTACAAACAAGCCATCAGCATTTTGAGTCTTGGTGCAAATAATTTGATTTGTGTGTGATTTAAATGTTAAAATATACTGTACCTTTATTTAAGTAGGATACAATTCATTTGATGGTGATGTTGATGTTACAGTGTTTCCTTGAAAAGCAAGACACTAGAGAAATGTTAATTGATTAAATGAAACAAATGGAGATTATTCAGCTATCACTGTAGCTGATTATACCATTCAGTCATTGAAAAGACAGCTTTGATCTGCTTTTACATTTTGCCCCCAGCTACACAGTGGCAATGTGGTGTCCTGGCTATGGCAGGGCACTTTAAACCATGAGATGTCCACTTTAGTCCTTATTCCAGACTGACTTTGATACCCTGTACACCTTTTTAAAATGTGCGCCTATATTTAAGAAACAAAAGCACTGAAATTTAGTACCATGCTTGTGCCAGTAGGAATTCTCCAAGCTAATACAGTGGAGCACTTTAAAAAAACTGCTGAAAACACATTACTTTAACATGGCTTTCTCATAACTTCACTGTAATTTAAATCCTGATACTCAGTATATCCAATTTATTATAATAACTATTCATGGTGGCTCTAAAATCTGTACTAACCCCTACTCTCTCTTCTGTTTCCTTTTCCGGTGTCATTTTGGTGGTGGCGCCACCACCATATACTCAAAGCACCGTGATGTTCCATCAATGATGGATGGATTAAAAGCCAGAAGTCTGTATGACCATCAGCATCAAGCGACTCCGTGAGAACCCTAACTACAAAGAGGACTATTTCATTTATGTTAGGTAGAATGCCCAGAGGGGACTGGGCGGTCTCGTGGCCTGGAACCCCTACAGATTTTATTTTTTTCTCCAGCTTTCAGGAGTTTTTTTTTTTGTTTTTTCTGTCCACCCTGGCCATCAGACCATTACTCCTTTTCTATGTTAACTAATGTTGTCTTATTTTAATTTCTTATTTTGTCTTTTATTTTTCTTTTCTTCATTATGTAAAGCACTTTGAGTTACTTTTTGTATGAAAATGTGCTATATAAATAAATGTTGTTGTTGTTGTTGTTGTGAAAGACACTGGAATGGTTATTATTCAAAAATGAACTTTAGAAAAAATATATTTGCTCTTTTAAACTCTTTATGTTTTTATCATATCTTGATTCACAAGAGTTCTCTGTGCCAGAATGCAACGTACAGACTTTTTGGCATTTACTGAAAATAACACCTGACGCCACTGGAAATTGGATTCCAGTTTTCAGAAGGTTGTCCTAAATTCATGGTGGATTTGATTGTCATTTTTACATGGAAACACAAAATATTATTTTTTTATATATATATAAAGGGAAAGCACTATATTTAGATCCAGTTAAATCTGTAATTTTATGAATCATTTTCTTTGTATTGGTCTACTGGCAGATACCTTAAAGTAAGTATGACAGACCTGGGCAGAATTCAGAACTGGGCAGATCCAGTTTAATAAATATGTACATGTAAGTATTACATAAAGGGATTCAAAATATTTCATGTAATTACACAATTACAAACTTGAAAATACATATTATGAAAAGGCTTATGGGCCCTAGTGGACTCGTCACAGAAGCTGTTATGAAGGCTAATAGGATGTCTGGTTACTTAGCATACTGTGTTTAGGTCAAGGCAAGTTAGATTATTGTGAATACTGCATGCAGTTTTGGTCTCTTTATTGTAGAAAACATATGATGCCACTCACAAAAGTTCAGAGCAGAGCAACTAAATTAACTTTAGGACTGCAGGGAATGACCTACAAGGACAGACTGAAGGTGCTGAATATTTTCGACAAACAAGGAGGTGACAAGTTAGAAGTGTCTAAATGTATGATAGGAAATTATAAGATGGAAGCTCCCAGCTCCTTTAAAATGAGCTCACCAAGAATGGGGGCACAAATAGAAACTGGTCAAATGTACATTTCACATAAACATTAGCATAGTTTTTTTTTTCACAAAGAGATTTGGAGATGTCATGCATTATATTACCTTGTATTGATGTTGCACTCTTAAATCTGAACCTGATTATAGTTTGCAAAGGTTCGTTGAAAGAAGATTGATTAGCAGTGTTGGGCTAATCGATCTGTACGTGTTCAAAATTATTTATATATAATAAATTATTATATATAAATAATTTTGCAAAGTCATGTTACACTAAAATGAAAACCTGAGCAATCACATTACATTTCTTAAACCCTATTTCATATTCACAAAATAGTGAAAGTATGTACAAGGAGAAATTGGAATCTGTAAAAATATATATATAAAAAAGTATTTTTTAAAAACCATGCTTATATTAAGTTAAAAAGTGTACTAAAAAGTAAAACATAAGTCTCTCATACATCACTCATAAAATAAAAGGTAGAAAAGATTTTAAGAAGTGTTTTTTGAATGTTGATTGATGAAAAGCGCCAACGCTTTTATTTTACGAGTGATGTATGAGAGACTTATGTTTTACTTTTTAGTACACTTTTTAACTTAATATAAGCGTGGTTTTAAAAAAGTATTTTTTTAATATATATTATTTTCAACTTTTTAGTCTTGAAAAGTTTTCAAATATTCTCGAATGAAATGTTCTAACCAACACTAACACCATCTATTGGATAATATTTCTATCCGTTACTAGCGCCATCTATAGGTGAACTATTCTTCATAGGAAAATTGCATTTCTTAATTAACATGGATTAATTGATCAATTAGTGAAACTGAATTCATGTATTGTCATCAAAAGTGAGCAAGTGTGCAAAATTTCAAGTCATTTGGACAATGGGAAGTGGGTTAAATATCGATTACAAGATTTGTACCAGACAACAAACAGGTGAAGTTAATATAAGCGTGGTAATAATAAAGTGCTCTGAATAACCCTCATTTACAGAAACAAACAATATAGTGCAATACTTAGTGGTGTACTAAACATTAATAAGAAATGATGGCCATTACAGTGTTGTCTAAGATTCATTTAAGCTTTTAAATGAATATCATAAGCAAAACATTAATCACACTATTTTTAAATGGTCTTGTTGAATTTAATTGTTTCCATGTTATATCAAAGAAGCACATTAACAGGTGTTACTTATGTGGTGTGAAAGCAGGACATGTAACAATAGTTCTGCTACCCTTGTGAATGTCCACCAGGTCACTAGAGGGCACTGGGAGGGGGCATGGAGGGGGTTAGATTCACATGATTTTTGCAAAGAACAGATAGTCTGGCCCTCCCCAAGCACACTCTGTGGCATGGAAAGACAGCAGGGAAACTTACACAGGGGCACCGACAGACCTTTGAGTACAGGCCGGGTAACCCTGAAGCACTTGTAAAGGCTCACCTTGAATGGATTTTGGATCCAGGCTTAAAAAGCTCCTGTTTAAGGGAGCTAATGCTTAGTATTGGCTTGAAAGGTAAAGGCTAGAGTTAAACTAAGTAATGAATAAATTGGTAGGCCAGAAGACTTAAGTTTTTGATATTTTCAACCCCTATGTATTTATTGGGTATTTGCTTTGATTGTTCATCTGCTTTGTTAATAAAAATCTTTTCATTGGTTACTTTCGTTCTTCTGGTCATCGTTTGGTTTCAGTGACCACACATAAGCCCTCCCTGTAGTACACAAGATATAAGAATTTAACATAATATAACAATATGAAACCCCTGGGACTCAACTCAATGTGTCTAAGGGGACAATGGTGTATCCCAGCAGTAGATGGAGTTAGGAAACAGGCCTGGGGCCTCATATATAAACGGTGCGTATGCACAATAATGTTGCGTACGAACGTTTCCATGTTCAAATCGCGATATATAAAACCTAAACTTGGCGTAAAGCCACACACATTTCCATGGTAACTCATATCCTGGCGTATGCAAGTTCTCTGCTCTGTTTTGCAGACTGGCGGCACCCAGCATCAAAGCACTGCTACTGTCCCATTGTGGTTTCCCTTTCTTTTTTAGATCCACATCCCTGACGCGGCTTTATAAATACACTGAAATTAACCGCATATTGTTTAATAGTTTAATGTATCTGATTGTAATTAACCTGTAAAAATATAATGGTCCACAGAATGGTCAAACTATTCTAAATACAGTAGCTGCTTTAACGTTATTATTCTCACTACACCTTCTTCTTCTCCTTTCAGCTGCTCCAGTTAGGGGTTGCCACAGATCATCTTTTTCCATATTACTCTCACTGCACCACTTGGAGTATTTATATCACTGTATCTGAGTGGGGAATCACAGCTGTACAGCAGCTGATTAGAAAGAGAATTATCGGTATACAGCATCAAGCACACGCTGCGTCATCCGTGCTGTCTATTGAACTGCTATCATACGGCAAACGCTTCAGAGCCTTTCCTCGCGGTTCAGAAACAGTTTCATCCCAAGAACTTTAAACGCACTCAATCAGTCCATCAAGTGCTCCTTGTAGAACTGTTTGTACTTATTAGTACAATCACCTCACTGTAAACTTGCGATACAGTTATAATATTGCACAACCTGAGCCACTTTATAAAGCACGTATTTACATATGATGACGATGAAATGCAGCAAAATATGTTTATTACATTATACAGATAAAACTTTAACTTAATTTAAATAATCTGTATCTATAATAATAAAAGGCAAAGCCCTCACTGACTGACTGACTGACTCACTGACTCACTCATCACTAATTCTCCAACTTCCCGTGTAGGTGGAAGGCTGAAATTTGGCAGGCTCATTCCTTACAGCTTACTTACAAAAGTTAGGCAGGTTTCATTTCGAAATTCAAAGCGTAATGGTCATAACTGGAACATATTTTTTGTCCATACACTGTAATGGAGGAGGCAGAGTCACGTATCGCGTCATCATGCCTCCTACGTAATCACGTGAACTAAAAACAAGGAAGAGATTTACAGCACGAGTCACACACGGGAACGAAGGTAAATGACGTTAATTTTTGACTGTCTTTTAATACTGTGTAAGCATACATATTAACACATGTGCAATTAAACGTGTGCATTTACGGGGTGATTTCTCAGGCTTAAAAGCTCACCTTTTACTAAAAAGGTAAATGCAAAACTATTTTCAATCGGTTTATTGAAACGCTCCCGTTAAGGATTGCAATAACATATTCGCGAGATAAAAGAACGAAGTAGGGGGAAATGGAGGAAGAGCCGCGAACAGCTAAGAGCAAAAAATTAATTAAACAATTGAGAACAGAGCGAGTTAAGCATACAAGCATGTTCATAAGGGAAACAAAGCACGGTGTAAAACGTAAGTTTAAATTAAGTTTATAGAAACGCTCCCGCTGCGGATTGCAATAACATATTCGCGAGATAAAAGTTTAATGAGAACACACGAGGTATAAACGAACCACACGCCGTGGCGCAACATTAGGGGCAACAGTTTCAAGCATTCTATGATCTGCTTCTCGCAACTGAAAGACGGCACATGGCGGATGTTAGCCGACTTGCTGACCGCAACGTTAGGGGCTTCAACTATGGCGCTGACGCCACATCTCAGTGCCAACACTTTGCAGACTGTACTTAAAAGACACGCCCTCCTCACTGGACAGTTAAAAACACCAATCAAACTAACGATGACATCAAGTATTACCCAATCAAAAGTAGGAAAGGAGGCATCTTCATAAAATGCGTGTGGGATGATTTGCATGAGACGCTGCTTTAAAAAAAAAAATGATAAAAAAAATACGGGATAAATCCCGTCCAGTATTGATTCAAAACGGGACGCGCAATTTCATTCTCAAACGCGGCACGATTCCGTATTTTAAAGGACGGGTGGCAACCCTACAGTGCCAGGTAACCACCCATACAATCAGATTGTGATTCAGACTAGGAATGCAATGAATGTAATTACCCCGATCTACATACAAGGCGAAAGTCTTGCAACATTCAAAGATGATGGTTTGGGATAAGTACACCATACAACATAAAAGAGCTTATGAAGCCTTGAACCGAAAAAAGCAACATCTCAGAGATCGTAAAAAAAAAAATAGGAGGTAATGTCGTTTTACTCGCTGTAGATTTTAGTCAAACATTACCAGTTATTCCACGAGGGAGACCAGCAGATGAACTCAACGCGTGTTTAAAATCCATGCTTCTCCCACGCTCGGTTATATGTCGCGTGTTCTCCGGTAGGTGCACCAAAAAATGTATACATTTAAGCATGTAATGGGCAAACAAAAAATGAGGTATACCCGAAGGCACTGCAGTAGTACTTAATGTAACTTTACTTCTTAAATGTTAATGTTTTACTGTTTAATAATTTATACGCTTCTTATATGTTGTTCAAATTCTTTTATCAAAATACCACTGACAGCGCAATGCACGATAACATGGAGTGAATACACCATACGCATCCGCCCACGGCTGCCCTGCTGTGCGCAGATAGGAGTTGATTCTACAATAAAATAAAATAAAGATAAAAAGAGTAAAACAATCATCACCCATAAACCGTGTGTGTGTGTATATATGTGTATATATATATGTTGATATGTGGATGTGTATATGTATATATATATATATATATATATATATATATATATATATATATATATATATATATGTATATGTAGATATGTATATATATGTGTATATGTATATATATGTTTATATGTGTGTGTGTGTATTTTATATATATAAAACACAGCAACACTCATAACAATGACAACACAATTACATTGACAATCATGTTACGTTATTTTTAAAATGTTTCCTTTTTTTTTCATAACCTCTTTAACACACTACTTCTCCGCTGTGAAGCGCGGGTATTTTGCTAGTTGTTAATAAATAAATATGTGAGGACATGGTATCGCAACGCTAGCAAGGAGCTGGCATTCCATTCACAGATTGTTCCTGCCTCGTGCTGTATTCTTGCTGGGACTGGCGGACACTGGATGGATAGAATAATGTAACATGTACTACGAAGATATTTCATTGTTCCTTAAAAGTTTTGAAGAATTGGAGTTCTAAGCTTACAGATGGCTTAACGTCTATTACAGAGCTGATTGTGTGGCAATTGGGTATTTGGAGAAAGAAAAGTATGGACAGGAATTGGGGGTTAGTACGTTTGAAAGTTATTTCATCGAAGGTCGCACACGGCGCAGCAAGCATCTTGTTTGAGGCATGAACAACCACTGCGCCACCATGTTCCCATGTTTAATACATGCTTTAATTCCTATCATCATGAAAATGATATCAAGTATACATCTCAGTATTTTAATTATTCAGAGAGCTGTAATATCACGAATGTAATGGATTCTGTGTCCTGTCGGAGGAAGAGAAAGCCGGTTTAAGAAGCATGTAGTGATTCACAGACATAGAGCACATAGAAGATCAAATACAAAACAAAGCATTTAACGTGCTACTTTAGTAAATTAAACGATTTTAAGATGAAGTTTATGATGTTCTGCTTTAATGACAAAATAAACTACGGGATTAAAGTGGAAATTTAGAGATTAAAGTTGACATTTCATGCTTTTTCCCCACTGTGTGCCCATTTTTTTTTTCTCTGTACCTTAATAAGCTTTCATATGACACTCAGACAGTGGGCTACGACTCGACTTTTCACGGCGACTTTGATATCTGACAACTTCTTTTTTATTTCGGGCACTGTGTGACTTTGTAAACTTGAGCTTTCGAGTTTCTCCGACACAATATGTCACTCGATCAACTTCCTTTTGTTGTTTATACCACTGTTTAAACCAACAAATAGTAAGTTTTTCTTTGCCTCCACTTAGTATTCGCTGAAATTCTTCTGTTTCCCCCCGTGCTTTTGCCATTGCCTTTTCACAGAACTTAAGGGCTATTTATATTGATTTGCATATTCAAAGAGGCATAATTCTGGGAGGAGTTGGGGCAGGACAGAAGGCGCGTGCACGTGCGTTACTTTTCACGCTGACCGGGAATTATGTATCAGAAGAACGTGGAACCTGGCGTTCGCACAGATTTATGCATCTGGATTTTTTTGTGCGTAAGCACATTTGTGCTTTTGTCTGTATGCCATATTATTGTGTGAATTCTTTGCATGGCGTTATACATGAGGCCCCTGGACAGGATGCTGTTCTATAACAGGTCCAAATCATACACACCGCCACGCAGCCAGTTTGGTCACCTTTGGGGATAAGGGAATAAAAGCGCAATGACACAAGGAGAACATGCAAGACAGTGGTCAGTTGAGAGTTTCAAAGCCAGGGTGCTGAATCTATGAGGTGGCAGTGCTACCCAGCATTCATGAATTTAATTCTAGTTAATCCAAAAAGATAACTGAAAACCCATATTATGCCATTCCATTAAATGACAGAAAATTTAGCAAATGTGGATATACATTTGCATAAAATGCAGTCTCCTCATAAATAATTTGTTTTATAAAGCTTACAACATAGTAGCGTAAGGGTTAGTTACTTTTTTAATTATATTTGTTTACCAGACTGTGTTCTTAGGTGTAATAACACTTTTTATTTAAATTGGTATAGAGATCTAAGAGAAAAGATTACTAGACGTGAATGTAAAACTTTTGCTTTGAGTATGCTATATCCATATTTTAGAGATTAAATGATCGACACAGCTAAAATGAATGCAGAGCTGCAATGGTAGTTTTGCTGCGGATGGCTTTGGCAGAACATTTACAAGATGTTTTAAAGATTTACAATGAATGCTTCAATTTAAAAGTAATGAACAAAAATAAAGCTGCAAGTGAGAAAAAGGACCAATTAAAGATTATATTAAACATCAATTAACACAATGTTAAAGATGGAAACCAGTTAAACAACAATTTTAGATGAAAAAACAGATCCTACCTAGTAAATAAGTGACTTGTTGCAATGAAAACCTGTGGAATTGCTAGCTTGAAAGGCACCTGATGTAAACAGGCGTGAAGTAATGAAATGTGCACTACCACAAAAAAATCACACTGTGTTCTGTCAAGATGCAGATCTTTTAATGTTACTTTCATTCTGCCAACATGTTTGGAAATTTTGGCAAAAAAACATGGCAAACTGAAGCAAATTATTGCAATGTGTCTTCCCAAAATTGGTGTTATTGATTTTTCTTTTCTAGTTTAGCCATAAAACATGAAGACAAATTGTAAGTTTTGACATATAACAGTTTGACAGCCTTAACAACAACCTACATGATACAGCAATGCTTGACAGCAATGCTTATTATAACTGCTTATTTTCATGTGCTTTACTCTCCTTCTGCTTATCCTAGTGGCAGTCGTTGGTCTGGAACACACTGAAGCACACAGACCAGCCCACCTGGAAACTACAACAGTCTCCAGCTCCTCTCCTGTGTTTGCTCTCATGCACATCTGTCCCTCCCCATGAATAAAGACAAAATCTGTTTGATTTTAATAGAGTGAGTTGTAAGCTAGTTGGAGTCATTCATTGGGGTTGTCACACTATGCAGTTGGCCTCATGATCTGCGTTCAGTTCTCTACGATTATGCAAATGGCAGCTACAACTGAAAAATGCTGGAAAAGTGGCCTAATGTGACATGGCCTAGAGATTTTATCATCTCTCCAGCTGTCCTGGGTCTGCTTTTGGGTCTTCAGCTGTAGGCATTCTCACTTTATGTATAAGTCACCTTACCTAACTCCTACAGATTTGGAAAATCAAAATATGCTACACTGAGGTCATTTTGTATTGTTAAGTTCCTCATCCTATAATGGATAGTAGTGATGGCCACTTTGATTCACTTTACTAATTAAATTCTTTTGAACTACCCATTTAAGTTAATTCTTTTGCTTCATTTGATTCAATTGATTCATTTACAGTGTGAGCACACATATATAGAATTCATTAATTCGTCCATTATTTTGATATACATTATATGTTTGCATGTATTCAAATAATACAATTTATTCATTTATATGTAATTATTTATGTATTTATCACAATAGTTCATATTGTCCTGTTTCTGCACACAAAGCACGATAACATATTTAAGATGCGTAATTAAAATAATGTGTTTTGTTACAGAATCACAGATGAATGAGAATAGTGCAACTCTTAATAATTAATTTGCGAATCAAATAAACGAGAACCATTAGACTGGTTCTTGGGTAGTGACTCCTCCACAAATGAAATGAATGAGAATTACTAGACTGATTCTTGAGTAGTGACTCGTTCATTACTGCTCAACTATGCCTCTAAGGCAACCATTTCGTCTTTTCTCTGTTGCATATGACACTTGTCTTCTTCATTAAATACACACTAAATACAACTGAGGACTCGTGAGGTGTTTGTTTCTCAAACTATAGATTCTGATGTCCTTCTCCTCTTATCCAGTTGTGCATCTGGGCCTTCCCCCTCTTTTTCTATATGGGTTAGATCCAGTTTGCCTTCTTCTCTCAATACAGTGACAGACACCTTTGTATGAAATCTTTAGTTTCTTGGCAATCTGTCACATGGAAGGGAGTTGACCATTAGGAACTTTAAGGAATGGCCACTAAAAATGGGGCTTTGCAGCCATATGTAAATAATAAATTTAATCAATTTAAAGGTATCCTGATAATAAAAGAGATCAATTTCTATCAAAAAACATTACATTTTCTGGTTGACCCCATACTTTTGAATGGTAGTGTACATCTTTGATGAAATGCTGCTTTTGCTGCAATTGTGAGCATCTATTATAGCAAGCAAAAGCTGGAATTTCTTTGTTATTAAAGGTACTGGAACATAACCACCATATTTTCCTTTTATTATTGCAACACTTTTAAAATCTCCAATTTAAAGAGCCCTTCAAAAGTCAGCAATGTTAAGTTTAGCTACATTAAGGTTCATCCAACAAATGGTCCAACAGTCTTTCTTGTGTGGCGCTGGCTTAACACACAGTGCCTAAAACAATAAGAGGTAATGAAAAATAAACATTTAAAGTAAGATGTATTACAATTTTGCTGTAACTTTAAATGGAGGATGGAAAGAGAAAATTAATTTAGTTTATCCCTGTATGTTATTCATTGACTGTCTGAGTTCCAACAAATGATGTTATGATTGAGTCCAGCTTCTTAAAGATGAATTGTAGATATATATGGGGATGCATTAAAAGAGATATATGAGCTTTGAGAGGATATTCATTTGAATGATATTGATTCTCCAAGCTAAAGTAAGACGGAGGGAGGACCATTTATTAACAAATTGATGTTTCTCCTCATACTACTGAAATTGTGTTAAAAGATATTTTTATGTTTTCTTATAATAATTATTCTCCAGTATTTAAACTGTTCAAATAAATTCAGTAAAAAGTGATCTAGCTTAGTCTGAAGTGCAAGAGAATTCACTGAAAATAATGATCAAAATAATTATGACTCGAGAACTCTTATGAAAATCTCCTACCAAATGTATTAATAGTAATGGCAAAGACAATGAACGACTACCATATCATCAGCATAAAGAGATACAGTATATTCCGTTCAAGCCATTCAAGCCAAAAAGTACAGATGGTAATGAATGATTTTTGTCTGGTTCCATGTTCTAATTCTAGTTTATAGTATTTATACAGAAAAAGATTCCTGGATTATTATAAACAAATTTATATCATACACATACACTGGGGACAAACACACATTTGCACATATTAGAAACTAATATCATCATTCAACCCTATTTCAGTCTGTTTGTCGATAGAACAAAGGAGAATATCTTTCTGTATTACATTAAACAAGAGTAGAAGACTGGTGTTCTGCCAGAGATGCAAAAATAATTGTCAGGCCGCAAAGAGCAACGATCATGAGATGAAAATGTAATCAAAACAATAGCAGATGCACACATGGTGCCTCCTATATATTGTGTTGTTAATGTCTTAGTTGCAAGTTCTAGGAATCATGATTATAACAACAAAATAAATCCTCCTAGCAATCATCACTCAAATTAGTGGTGCTTGAAGAAAAACAAAATAATTACAAAATAAAACTAACAAGTCCATAAAACAAAATGGGCAAATAAAAGTGAAACAAAAAGCAGCACAATACAAAATTTTAGAAAAAACAAATACAAGGTCTCACAGAAACAAATCGTATATTAAGTTTGGGAAAAACTAAAATCACAGAGAATTTTGATAATTGCAGCTGTCTTTAATAACCCAGGATGATCTGACAATTATTGCATAAGGAAACACTTTTTTTCTGTTTTTTTGAGTTAAAACTTCACAAGGATCTCAACATCTTTATTGAGAAGTGAAATTGGTCTATAGGATGCAAATTGTAGCAAGTTTGTTCTCCTTTAGAAAGACAGTAATTGACACTTAGTAGAATTTTATTTTCTTTTTCTTGGTATTGAGTATCTTTACATGAACTTACCCTGGATACCCATTGGGGCATGCAGCTTTACCTTTTGAATTGCAATGAATTTATGGCATCTTAAATTTCACAGAGCATCAGAGGTTTAAGAAGCTCTCCACATTTCGTGTTTTGAAACATACAAAATAGTATGTTCTCTTAAAAATGACTTCATAGGTTTCCTGAGTGTCCCCGCATAAATCTCTGGGGAAACAATAGTCTCAGTTAGTGTGGAGATGAATTTTATAAAGTAGCCATCAGCCAGCATTAATGGATTAAGTCACAATTTGTGAGTTGGACTTGTGGGCAGTGATTGGTACTCCAAGATAAGAGCAAATCTAATAGAAATTAATAAGTTGTTATTAATAAACAAAAAAAAATGAATTCTTAAGTAACTATGATGTGCTGATGAAAAGTAAGAATATTCTCTTTAATACGGATCCCACTTTTAATTTCTTTCTGGCCATCAGCTAGTGTCAATTGGACTGACCACAATGCTACATGAAAAGCTACAGTTTAGTCTTTATCAAAGTCATTTCATTAATTGACTGTTTAAGTGTTGTCTAAGTGTTCTTAATTTCTTTTAAAAGCAGTTGCAAGTATTTCTTTGGTCACTATAATCTGACTCTGCCCACTAAGAACCTTTCAATGGTAAGCTCAATGTGTGACCTTCTAGTGGCCTGTTCATTTGCACACTTGTTCTGTATATGTAGAGTTGAGATTGGCTGAGTACCAAAAGTGCACTAAACAGCACTGCATAAAAAAAGTTGAGGATACAACTGCAGCAGACCCTAAATAGTGGGAAAAATGTGTCATGAAATATAACAACAACAACAACAACATTTATTTATATAGCACATTTTCATACAAAAAGTAGCTCAAAGTGCTTTACATAATGAAGAAAAGAAGAATAAAAGACAAATAAGAAATTAAAATAAGACAACCTTAGTTAACATAAAAAGGAGTAAGGTCCGATGGCCAGGGTGGACAGAAAAAACAAAAAAAAAACTCCAGAAGGCTGGAGAAAAAAATAAAATCTGTAGGGGTTCCAGGCCACGAGACCTCCCAGTCCCCTTTGGGCATTCTACCTAACATAAATGAAATAGTCCTCTTTGTAGTTAGGGTTCTCACGGAGTCACTTGATGCTGATGGTTATACAGACTTCTGGCTTTTAATCCATCCATCATTGTTGGAACATCAATAACAAAATAATAACAATATAATAATATAATATAATATAATATAATATAATATAATATAATATAATATAATATAAAAATAACAAGAATTTGATCCGCCTTAGTCAGGGGTTTGATAATTACCAGGGTGAATTCCACAAATCCTACAATAAACTACAACAGCTAATTACTGAATATCATTAGCATTACAAAATTTAGAAAACAGCAATTTTATTGTAAATCTTTATGTTATTTGTTCATAGATGACTTTTACTTATACATTTCCTCCAGGCTCCACTAACTTATTTTATTTCTTTCACCACAAAATGTTAAAAAGTGCTGAGTACTCTAATTTTAATTTTTACAACTATTGATAGACATAACAATATTCTCAAACCTCCTTAATCCAATTAAGAGGTGTAACTGATCTCCAGACAACAGTCCCAAGTACAAAAGACTTATTTTTATTTAAAGAAAGAAATACTTTCACACTGCTTTTTTTCCCTTTAAATTAGCACCAACACAATTCCTTCTCTTCTTTCTTATACTTTCTTCTGCACACTTCCCAAATGGGCTTTGTCTGCCTCCTCCTCCTCCTCTTCCTAACCTGACTACGGATTCCATTAGTGAGATATACTGCATCTTTTATGCTACCCTGGGAGTACTTCCGGTGCCATGACATTGCAAGAAGGAATTACTTCAAGTCTAGGTAAAAGCAGTCAAAATACTCTTGACAGCTCCCTCTGGTGGCTCCCTATGGCAGGGCACTTTGCCATCAGGAAATACCTTTGCCATGAAGGGGTGTACATGCAACAATCTTTAGGTAGGTGGCATGTGTCAAAGTAACTTCCACATAAGTGGCAGGACCCAAGGATTCTAAACAGATCATTTCCCAAAGCATCATACTGCCTCTGCTTGCTTGCCCTGCCCTTGACCTGCCATTTTGGAGATACTCTGATCCAGTTGTCCAGCCATCACAAACTGACCCATGTTAAAGCTGATCAGATCCTTATGCTTGCCTATTTGTTTTGTTCCTCACCTTCAAGCTCTGACTGTTTACTTGCTATATAATATATCTCACCTCTTGACAGGTGCCATTGTATTGCAATAATCAATGTTATTCACTTCATCCAGCCAGGGGTTTTAATTATATTTCTGATCTGTATATTTTTAGAATTATTGAAGTAGTAATAAGAATACTTTAGTCTGGAATGCTAATAAAAATTATGCTTGGGCATTTGAAAAAAAATTTATGTACCACTTACAAGAAGTAACATTGCTATAAACAGTGCTAACCAGTGCCTTTGTGAATAGGCAAACACAGAGCATTGTACCCTTCTTTTGTCTCTTGGTGTTATTTTCAGTCCATAAGATCAGTATGTGCAAAAACACATAATAATAACAAAACCACAGAACATATACGAGTCTGTTGAGTGTACACAGGACATACCCCCAGGTGAGATGGTATCAGCTTTTGTTGCTGACAAGAATTCACATATTGACGAGTATCACAGGATGCTGGCAAGCCTCAGCCTTACTAAATGTGCAGCACAATTACCATACTATTAGTGAAATGTGCTGATCAGTCAGCACAGAATGAGAGAAGGGAAACCTTCAAACCCTGAAACAATGGACTATTTGGAACAGATCTTTAATGTTTATTGCATTAACCAGCCAAAAACTGAATGCCCCAGAAGGGAGATGCAGATGAAAGAAGCATTATGTACAGTATAACTTAGTGTATACAATACTATATAGTATGTATAGTACATATAAATAACAATACAATTACCGGTATAAGGGTAAAATTCTATTATGTAACTATAAATACTGTTAGTAAGTTCTTTTTTGTTTTTTTGTTTTTGTTTTTGTTTAACTTATATTACAGATTGCTCTACCTGATCATCAGGCCTGAATTTAATGCACATTATGGGAATGCAGAAGAGAGTTTGGGGCTGAGGGCGTTTTGAAAATAACACCAGAACGTAGGCTTGACTAATTAAAAATACAGAACAGTTGAAATATATTAGTGGGGTATTGCTATGATGTGGAGTCTTCTACATGGCGAAAGGGGTGTGAGGCTGCCAAAAGGCTTCACTAGCCTGGCCAGGCCAGGCCTTCTTTGACTGCCTGCAAGAGGCCACACCCCAGTGGTTTGATTCTAAATCTAGTGACCTGCCTTAGATTTCACAGGCCCAAAAGGTATTTAAGCCTCAAAACTAAACTTTAAATATCACAAAAGCCTCACAAGAGGATGGATGACTGTAAACCCTCAGGTTGTATAAAAAGGGCATGCAAGAAATCTTTATAAAAGAAAAAAGTATTTACAGAAATTCTAATCAAAGCACAAAGAAGACAAGAAGTATTTGCCTAAACCACAACCACCTAATACTAATAAACAGAAGAATAATCCAAGAACAGAAGGCAAGAATAATCACAAAAAAGAACACCTCACTGTAAAGGAATTATGTCCAGCTCCTGAGCCTTTTCAGCAGACTTAAAGAGCCATGTGGAGTGGTAAGGAGTCATGATGTCAAGGTGGCCCCACCTCCTCGGGAGCCACCCATAAAACACATGGAACAGTAGGACATTTAAACGGGTAGTGTAAAATTAGAGAACAACAGAAAAGAAAAATAAGAACTCAGAATTGACAAAATCAACAGTAAAACAAACTACACAAAAAGTCACAAGGATACACAACAGGTTCTAACCAGCATCCCTGATTTTCAAGTTAGACATTAGTAAAAAGTACACTATAATGCAGTAGCTCGGTGTCAGATGGTGCTTCATAACCCATATCCTATTTAATGTAAGTATATTGGAATGACTGAGGTGGAGAGATTGGTCATTTTTAAATTTCTTGACAGTAACATCTCTAAGGATCTCACTTGGACCTACAACATCTAAGACCTGGTGGGGAAAACCCAGCAGCATTTGTTTTTTCTGAGAAGGCTGAGGAAGTCTGGCATGCCAAGCACTATCCTCAGCAACTTCTACAGATGCAGGATCCTCACCTACTCTGTCACAGTCTGGTTTGGGAACAGTAGAGAATGGGACCACAAGGCTATACAGCAGGTGGTGTAAAATATCATTGGTACAGCATTCCCTGTACCAGAGGACATCTATAACACCAGAGTTCTCAGGAGTGCCCATAACATTATTAAGGACACAACCCACCCACAGCATGAACTGTTCATACTGCTGCAATGCTATAAAAGACACTACAAGATCATAGCAGCTAGAACAACAAGGATAAAAGACAGTTTTCTCCATTATGCCAGCAGGTTTGTAAATAGAACCCATCCACTGCCCCTCCACTCACCACTGCAGGCTAGCTCATGTCTGGAGGATGGAAGACCATCTTGAGCACGTATTCCTGCAGAGCTTACATTGAATCATTTATTTATTAGCACGTGCACTCTTACTTCTGTTTGTTTTTTTGTATTAGCTTGCACTTGAGGTATTTTTGTTTATTGTTGTGTATTCTTTTCTATAGCAGTGAATTCTTGTTTATAGCTACGTTTGACAATAAATCTGAAGCTGAAGTTGAACCCACCCTAATTTGTTTTACCAAAAGTTTATGCCACAACTATTGCAGATCAGTTCTTCGATGATTGCAAATTGATGGCTTTGGATCTCCCAGCCTAATCTCAGAATGGATTATTGGGTGAATTAATTTGCTAGTCCGTACCCAGACCATTAGTATACGCTTGGTAGACTACCCTGAAGCTAACATCTCTATTTCTACCTGTGGTTATCTCTTTAATATTTTTAGACTTCTGTGGTTATCTGTGCACAGCATTACAGATTAAATGAATGACAAATTTACATAAAAAATAAAAGTATTCAATCATAATTGAATTCTTCTCAGTGGATTCTTCAGGGTAGATGAGTATATATTGGCATGATGTTCTGCTCCTTAACTTTTTTCAGCTGATGGCAGGGAAGGGATGGATTACAGTGACACAGCATGGTGAAACAGATTGCAAACAGAATCAAAAAATGCATGCGGAAGCCAACCAATTATTATGAGGAGAGTGGAGGTGCAAAGGAGGGCAGGGAGCAATTAAACCATGTAATATTAAAACCACTGTCTTGACTTTGATATTCCATTTAGACTAGTTTGCATTTAACTGGAGTAAGGTTTATGTTACATGATAAATTATTATACTGTATATGAAACAAAATTTTACAGTTGTTAATACTCCTAGTGAAGAATGCATAGGATTACAGAATATATGCAAATCCTCTAAATCAAAGAACTTTCCATTATTGCACTGTTATCAGTTATTAAATCACTGATAATAAACCCACAGAATCAGTTGGCAGGCTAAGCATATACCTGCTGGCCCATTTGAATTGGACTGATAAGAGAAGCTAATGCACATTCTGGCGTTGATTACATACTGTACAAAGCAGGGCGCTTTTTAATACTACTGGATTTGATTATTTCTACTATGATATTGAGCATCTTAATCAGACATACTGATTGGACATAGGTCTTTCATTTTTTTTATTTATTTTTTCTTCAGGCTGCTATGATACAAAAGGAGCTGGATAACAAAGGTTTATAAGTCTAGCACTTCTCAGTCAGTCTCTGCTTCTGATAAAAGGCCCATTTGTATCTTAACTTAAAAAATCTCTTTCATAGTTACTTGGATGGCACCACAGACACAGTATTGCACCTTTTGGATGGTTCCTTGTAGCTCCTGGCACGTTAAATCTACCTACAGCCAACTGTTTTTGTGTGATTTGTTCTTCAAAAGCTCTATCTTCCTTTTATCTTCTGCCCTGTTGATTTTTCTAGTAACATTATTTTAAAAAACAGCATGCTCATCTGATAACCCTCATTTGTCCTAAATGCCTACACACGTTTCATTCCTGCCCAAGTTTCCTGTAAATGACATATAACATTTCACAGACTGGCACGGAGCTGACAAAACTTCCTGCAATGCAGCTAATTGTGTGATTAATGGGCCTTCACTTTATTATGTAAAGATTAGTATTAATTAAGATTATATGATTTCTTCCCATCATTTACTATATTTATATCTGTACTTACTAGGTTTTCAATATGCACCTAAGGAACATGATTAAAACTCATAAATACTATTCTGCAGTGCCTCCTTTTAAAAGTATGGCACCATGCCACTAACATCTGGTTTGGTAATTCAAAATTCAGAGCAATCTGATTGGTCAGTCTGACTTTAGTGTGATTGGTCAGTTTGGCTTTGGTGACATGACAAAAGATGAAGTGCAAATGTAAGGCACACAAGGAGGAGTAAAGGCTCTTGCTGATAGAGCCGCCTTCAAAGACAGATGGTATAAAACCAGACAGGAAGCAATAAAGGCATCTTGAAAATAATGACAGGCTCAGAAACAGACTTTACAGGAACATGCTCAACAGATGGAGACGCCAGTGAAGAGACATTCACACCAGCAAATGCAGAGAAAATGTACTGAAGGTACACATAGGGCAAGAGGTAGCAAGTATTTTTTAATTATTGTTTAACCTGTCCTTGACAGTTACCATAGCTATATTATATTATATTATATTATATTATATTATATTATATTATATTATATTATATCTCTATATATAATCTTCATTTGGATCTTGATCTTTGTTTGTCCGCGAATGAATTAGAAGAAGAAGCACTAGATGGCAGTAGAGAGACAGCTAAAACATAGGCATTGCATTAAGAATCTCCTCCAGGCTTATACTTCTGAAGACTGTAGTACTCCAGTCACACCTCAAAACACAGACATTCAAACTAAACAAATTGTTGTGCTTTAAATTAACTAATCTTTATATATAATCTTCATTTGGATCTTGATCTTTGTTTGTCCGTGAATTCATGTTCCCCTGACACTGCCTTGGTTGTTACTTTTCTTTACAAACACTGTCGATACCACTCTTTGTGTTTAGATCTGGTGTCGACACTGTGCTTTGTGTTTAGATGTGGCGTTGACACCTGCTTCATTGTTGAGACTGTGTTTTTTTCTGTTTCTATCGACCGTCGTTGGCAGCACTTCATCCAAATCGAATGTTCACCCACTTCTTGGAGTCGGCAGTCAGAGTATATAAGTCGGACACACTTCTGTGATTTTCCATCAGTCGGCGTTTGGAGTTCAAGAAAGAAGCATTGGTTCTTCCTTACTCTTTGGATTGCCACAAAGCAACCTGCGAGATTGGAGAAAGGTTGAGAAGAGATCGTGAGAGGAAACGACAGCATCATGAAAACGAGACGGACTGTGAACGGAGAGAAGCTGAAATGCTCCTCCACAACCACATAATTACTATTCAGACAGTGATTCCGAGTAGGCCGTTCCTATCAAATCAATGTCCAAGGGTTTTGTTTTGTAATTTTGTTTCCCTTATAAAAAAATCATAATGCTGTGCGACGAAGGGCCCAGTTCACGACTGGCACCCGAGTTTAAACAGGGAGCCCTTCACAGACAACTTTAACATGCGCAACGTAGTTGTGCGCACATGGCTAGTTATATTATATTATATTATATTATATTATATTATATTATATTATATTATATTATATTATATTATATTATATTATATTATATTGTGTTACATTTATGAAGCTTTACTTCATCTTCACCCATCTACACTGTGCTCAGCATCTGTTTAGGACAAGTTTAAGAAAAAAACTAAAGTAAAGCAACAATATCAAAACATGACTTGATATAATTTTGGAGGAATTAATTGGATAGGACTGGTGAGCTTTACTGAATGACCTTTTCTTGCCTAAGTCTTTCTAATGTTCTAATTTTCCAATAACTGATAGCAAATCATCAAAACTCACTCAGCCCACTAAGCAGATTTTTTAAAAAAGGTCTTATATTAATGTAACATAAAGCAAGCTGCCCAGAACCACATATGCAATTCAGTGCTCAAAGGGCTCCCAGCCTATTGGTGTAAAAGGATGAACTAACCCTGGAAGAATCACCAGTCAAATTATAAGCCATACTCATATACACAACTGAACTCAGTCACACATGGCCAATACAGAGTTGTCATTAATCTAGTTTATAGATGTATAGGTTTATGGGTTGTTATTGTCACTAACTGTTAAATCCTTACTTGCATGTGCTAATCAACATTCAACACGTTGCCACTTTCTGGCACCATAATTAGTTAGTATAACAACCTTACCTTGAAATTTCTTAATTTGAGAATTCATAACTTTTAATTATATTTAGATGCTTTTGTGTCTGATGTCTCTATTCACAAAGAATAGAATAACCCTGTCTACAAGAATCATTTTCCTGCGACTTGATCATAAGGTCAGACACATCATGAATGCATAGTCTTCCCTGTAGCCTTGGCCACTTAATCTTTTCCTTCAGCTGGTTTCAAATAGAACACAGTTTTTGCAAGAAGTGAAATAGTTTGAATTCATTTTAAATTTAATGAAACACCACCTGGAGAAACACTGAGACACAGTCTTTGAAGAACCAGATAAGCTGGTGTCATATACACAGTCATAATTGTACTTCTTTCTGATGGAAAACTGGAGTTCCCTGAGAAATACCTGTATAGACAAGAGAAGAACTTCACACATGCAAGGGCCAGACCCAGTCTTCACATCCATTATGGTGAGATTATTATGTGGCAGCATTAATATTTGAGCCACCATGCAACTCTACTTTTAATGTCATTTTGTTCATTCTTAAGAAGGTTAAGTATAATGTTGGTGACATGTACACGGTTATCTCTTGTATTGTTTAAAAATATTCTCATAAAATATACTGTATGAACAAAAAAAATGACCAAGGATGCAGGAGGCAGAATTGGAACTTTTATCTTCAATTACTTTATGTTCCAAAGAACAACTAGAGGATAACAGATGATTAGAAGGTATGAACATAATTTAGGGGAGCGATAAAAAGAGGAAATAGCAACTTCTTTCATTTTTTATTTGTGTTACAGATGCTGGCTGTGGATATTTCTTGAAGCCTCCTTCCATATAAAGTCAAATATTGTTCTTTTACCTTTTATGCTCACGTCAGACTGCTGATATTCAATATGCTACAGTCTTCTTTAGAGAGTCTGCAGCTATGAAGGAAACTAAGGCAAGTGTGTTGCTGAAGCCTGAGCACACACCCAAGTTCTGCCATCCCCATCACCACACAAATGGATATTGCTTTTCCTGAGGTTTATTTAAGTGTGGAACACAATAACAAACTAGATACACTAGAGGTTTCCTATCTCCAACAAGTGGAAACACTACGAGTTAACACCACTGAAATCCGACAGGAGATGGTGTCTGATCCTGTTTTGTCAGTGGTACTGTAACTTATCACTAGGAAACAAGGCAGCAGATATTGTTTAGAGTTGTTAACCATTCTTACTAGATGCTGTAAGCCAACAGTAGAGCAAAGTTGCTTAATGTGGGGCATAAAAGTTATTGTTCCACCTAAGCTACTCTGGAGAGTTTGCAGAATTATACAGTGGTCATTCTGGTATTGTAAGGATGAAGGCCTCATACAGCAGATATGCAGGGTGACACTGGCATTGAACGTCAACTTTATCAGCCCTGTGCTCAGGCCCAGATGGTTTCATGCCTAGCACTCATCTGTAGGTCTGGCCAAGTAAAGGACACATACAACATTTGCTTGGACAAGCAAGGACACATGTTTATAATCTGATTGTGCTCAATGAGAATGTCCCAACGTCTTTAGGACTGACACAGGATGTAAAAGTTATGGTGAGGATGTTGGAACATCAGACCAGCTTGGCAAGGGTGACTGTGTTTGGACTTGGAGCCAGTAAGCCGTCCACTACAGGAAGGCAATGAATTGCCTAAACAAACCAACTGGAGGATGAGTTGTACCTGAGCATGTTCAATGGTAACTGGTCAGGAAGGGACTGGAAAATGAATTTTATTGGTCTAAAGTATGGCTGTTTATGATTGGCCATTCTGTATTACAGCACCTCATTGATTTAAGAAGGTATAAAGTTGGTCACCTTACTTTTACCTCTCTCTTTCACCACTTGGCCATGAAGATAAGATGATGATGAAGATAACTCTATCTTGGCAGCCATATTGAAATAAGCATGTGGCCTGTTTCAATACTTCATTCAAAGACCTTGTGGTACCAAAACAAGCTAGACTGTAGAAAAGCCGAGAGCTGCCTATGGACCCAAAATGCACTGCTACTTAGGCTATAAGTGTATGGTTTGCCAATACCCAGCGTCGCCTGGGAGGAAAATAAAGTGGTTTTTTTTTAATTGTTTGAGAAAAATATAATAAAAAAAACACAACTTTAAAAATAAAAATAACAATGAAGACTCACTAATGTGCTTGTCTTGCGGACTTGTATGTATGTTATCATCCAGCTAATGCTCGGAACCGGCCAACTATATTCAATTTCAAAAGCAACAGGGGCGCAGTGGTGCTCAAACAAAGAATGCTGGCAGTCACCTCCAGTTCGCCTTCTGGTGGTCGTTCCGAGTGCCAACAGGATGATAACATGCATACAAGATCACCCCCCACTCTCCCCAGAAGGGGGTGGATTAGGGTTGATTTCACCAAACAGTATTTTTAGTTGACCAATGAGAAACATTTGTGCCAAGTTTCATGAAAATCGGCAGCAGGTTAAGAAGTGATGCAGGAACATACATACTGTCACGCTTGGGTCACAGATTTGCACAGAGACACAGAAGGTTGTAGAAAAGAAAGGAACTTTATTCAAAACACTGCAAACAAACATTTGTCTCTTTTCAAAAGTTTAAACGTGCTCCTCCATGACAATTCAGAGATGAAAGTTTTCCCAGGAGGAGAGAATGTCTGGGAGAGGGGTAAGGAGAAGCAAGAAATCAGTTTTAAGCAACTGAGAGAAGCCTGTACAGGCTTTTTGACAAGGCGGAGTACCGCACGGGAGGCAGATTACGCGACAGAGCCGGCCAGAAGGGAAAGGAGAAATGTGAAGGTAGTCTGTCTATGTTTCCTAGGGGTTTCCTAGGGTTTTTCCCAGGGGCGTCTGTGTCTTTTTGGGGGTACAATTAGCTTCGCAGCTCACAATACCGTACATACACACACACATACATTGACTTTTATATATAAAGATACATAATTAATTGTGTAACTCCTGCCTGTTCCTGTTTACTTGAGGTTACAAGAGTAGAAGGAAAGGGGGAAGGAAGTGCTAAAGTACCTGACCACAGAGTGGTAAGTGTATGGGATTTTAGACATTTTACTAAGGTCTACACAATAAAGAGTACAAAAGAGGAAAATAGGGACACCGTAGTACTTTCCACAATAAAACTCCACTGTACAGGTTCAGAAAATGGTTTGAATTTATATAGTGACATTGCCAATGTAGGAGTTACTAATTGCAACTTAAAGTCATTCCCGTCTTTTGTTTACATTCACTTGCTATAGAGATTACACACTATGAAATGAAATCACATCAACTAATTTAGTTTTTACAATTATTTAAACGTAATGTTGAGGAGATATCATTTCATAACAGAAAAATATTCCAATGTCTTATTTGTACATTTAATGAATGCCTTTACAGGCACCTTTCATAAAATGTGGACTTTAATAGCACATTAAAAACCAAGACTAGAAATTACAATCAAACAGTTAACATTGAAAGTTGCAAGAATGAAGCCGAGGGTTCTCAAATTTTCCAACTTTCACCTTGGAAAGACTGATTAAACAAAGCAAAGTTTAATAATAGTCTGCTGCTCAGCTTCTTTGGAAAGGTCAAACATTAGCCCCATTTAATCTGCTTATTATGCGACCGCTTTGGGGAATGCATTCACGTCGGCTGATGGGAGGTCACATGAAGTCTTTGCTCCTGATCAAGCCATCTTCACTGGTGACAAGAATATTTTTAGATCATAACTTTCCTCTCCCAGTAAAAGTCAGGCATTAATTATCTGCTTTCTTGTTTCTTGTTTGTAATTCTGCGGTAGTGAGTGTTGTATCTGCTTGCCTTTTGTAGGAGTCTGTATGTCCTGACTTCCCATGTGTGTCTTTAGTTTGCTGCTTGTATTCCATCAGCTGTCCAATATACAGTATATTGTGCTCGCTGTGAAAAGCACAATATAGCGATTGATTGCTTGCTTATAGTGTTTTATCCTGTCTTTGAAAAACATATCTGTTTACTTATAACACACAGGACAAGATTCTCATTGCCGTGAAAAAAACCCTTAAATATCAAATCACAGTTTACACCAGCAGTTTATTGGAAGACAAACAAGCAATTTAAAGCATAAGTAAGACAGTGAATCATCTGCTTAACACCATGTTTGAATAAATTTGTAAAGCAGGCATAAAAAATGACCATCTTTGAAAGGACTGGTAGCTAGCCAGCACACCATGCGCATTTTAATCTGCACACACACACGCACATATATTCTCTGTCACATCTATGACCTCAGCAAATTGCTTCTCCATGTGCAAAAAAAAGAAATCTTAATTATCTTTTGTAGACTATGGTATTCTCTGAAATAAAAAAAATAAAAATCACGGGAGCAAAATTTGCTGTCAAGTGAGTTCTGGAGACTGCAAAACCCTCCAAGACTACTGGCTAAGTCATCGGAAGCAAAGGCCTGCAGCTATTTAAAAAAAATTGTTAATTCCGATAGGCTAAAACTTAACATAAAATTGTGTGATCTGCTGTGACTGCTTTAGGAAATGAGACTGCTGTAAAATTACCTTGCCAGTACCTACATCTTAAAAGCTACATGTTGCTATGCTGTATGAATAATTTGAAGGTGCTAAAGAACAAGATGGGCGGTTGCTTTTTCAGCTGTGTTTAGACACCAGCAGAAGAAGAAAAAGCGCTTTGCTCTAAGGAAGCGAGTGATGCATAGAAGCCATTAATAAAAGCAAATTAAATGTGCTGCTCACTGAATCAATTGTACAAGATTAATCCTTGCATTTCTAACTTTCTGCATTTTGATGAGCCTGCCAGAAATAAGTTTAAACAAACCAAACAATTAAGTGGTGGCTATTAAATAAAACCCAGCAATGTAATGACACAAAGTGTGCAGTGTAAGGGTGCTCATGTTATAAATTAAATTCTTCATCAAAGCATTGATGTCTTGATCCATGGTGTTTAAAATTGTGAGGTTTCTTGTTCCACCTTTTTGACACACGAAAGGAGGCTTCATCTTGTTTTATAAAACTGATTAAATATCACCTCCTTAATAGCTATTGCAGCCTAATGTCTAATCTTTTGTGCAGTACTTGTGGCGCTGTGGTAGACTTTCTATAAACTGAAGTTTTGACCGCAGTCCTAGGAGACTACTGCGATTCCTTAATTTCGCTCCCGCCAGTTTCTTAATGAGAGACCAATTTCTATTTAATTGGCCCCCAAGCTTAATTCAAATGGTCAAACTTGACTTGACTTCCTTATTTATACATGTCCTTGCTAGATCTTGACTGAGCAGTATGTGACTAAATGACAGCAGAGCTGCAGTTTATTAGAGTAGAAAGGCTTGGGGAGTGCGTGATAAAGGAGTGCATAGATTGCAAAATCAGAAGGAGGTGTAGATTTATTTTAGCTTTTGTTACTATAACCTTGAAGTCTATGGGGCAAGTATAAGCATAGATTAAGTGAAGCAGCACTTGCAGAGTGGCGGGCAACAGTAAATTCAAAGGTTTTTCCCGTCTGTGTGGTCATGCTTACTTTTCTGCTCTATGTCAATATGCTCAGGGTGTCAATACATCAGCACTTGTATGGACAGAAACTTTTGAAATGCTGTTATAGAATAAAGAAGCCAGCTGTGTAACACTAATGTCTGTAGCCCGTTTGAGCCGTATTCTGGTTGTAATGCTAACAGCTAGCTATTTCATGCATCCTTATAGGTCCTTGTGAATACAAAAATAACTTAATCTTTGTTAATAATGATTATTAGTTGCACAGAAATGCATCTACCTTAAGCATTAAAGAACCCTTTAGAATGACACTGAGCACAACAAAGACAGATAGAAGAATGGTGTCACTGTGGGAGCACAGTGCGAATGTCACAGACACATACATTTCTGCAAGGTTTATTTATTCTTGTTGCTCTGATTAATGACTTGATATGGGCAAGCACACTGATGTTTATGCAATAATCAACAGCAGCAAAAAATAATTGTAATTTTGAACTAAATCCAATTTAGCAAAATTTCTAATCAAGCAATAAATTTGACCTCTGCAATAATTCGTTATTTGATCCTAACAAGAAATGACTGCTTGCCTATTTTTCTTGTCTACTAGCAAAAACATTAACACATTCAATACCTTCATGTGAATTTTACATCTAGATATATTGCAAGTAGATTTATAGTACAGTTACTTACATATGTCTCAAGTACAGATAGGTTTAATAATTTCTTTAGAGTTAGAGTTCTTTAGAGACAGAAATGACAGTTAGTCCAATAAGCACAGTCATATTATGCAGAAATATATTCACTCTCTTAAACAGTTTTAACATTTTCATATCAGCTTAGTCTAATTCAAGATGGCAGCAGGTTTGAGCCTGCTCCTGAAGCATTGTGAGAAAAGCAGGGTTCACAAATTTATTTAAAATTGTCAATTTACGTACAGTAGCACACACATCTTTGTAAATCCTGAACAGATACAATGGGAACGTGCAGACTTCACACAGACAGCAATCAAGTCTGGGATGCAAAACAGGATGTTAGGACACAAAACGCAACTGTACCATCCATGAATAATTTAAGTTTACTTCTTTCATCAATCCTTATCTACTAGTTGGTTTCCGATTACTTTATTTTACATTACAATCACAAAACAGAAAAAGCAAGTTTACAGGTGGACAAATGGATGGATAATTCTCTTTAAGGTTAATAGCTGTTAAAGAAAACCAAATAACTGAAGCAAAACAAAATATCCACAAGATCCATCCATCAATTTTGTGAACCACCCTATCCAAAATGATTAATTCTTAAAAAGTAGACGATCTTGTGCCATTTCCACTAGTCTGCCTTTTAGTCAAAATTGTGGCGATAAATATGTGACAAAAGAATTCAGGAACACACTGCGTTTTTTGTTTTTATTTCATTTTCCTTTAGTACACCTGATTAAGTGTTACTGCTAGCAATTCACAAGCTACATGTATTAGTAGAATACTCATGTGGAGTATTCCTTTAAGATGAATCTGTTGCTCTGAGCCTTAAGTCAAGTAATCAATGCCCACATGAAGGAAGAGAGTTCAAAGCTCACAAGTTCACCTTCAATTATATTGTATATGTAAAGGGATATCACTATTGAAGGTGCACTATTACTGTATATTTAGAACTTTAGAACATTAGAACAATCTAGACGAGAGCAGGCCATTCAACCCAACAAAGCTCACCAGCCCTATCCACTTAATTCTTCTAAAAAAACATCAAGTCGAGTAACAGTCCCAATCCACTTGAATAATTCCCTTCATAATTTTAATCACTTCAATCATGTCACCTCTTAATCCTTTTTGCTTAAACTGAAAAGGCTCAGCTCTTTTAATCTTTCTTCATAATTCATCCCCTGTAGCCCTGGAATCAGCCTAGTCGCTCTTCTCTGGACCTTTTCTAGTGCTGCTATATCCTTTTTGTAGCCTGGAGAACAAAACTGCACACAGTACTCCAGATGAGTTCTAACCAGTGCTTTATGAAGCTTGAGCAGAACCTCCTTGGACTTGTACTCCACACATTGTGCTAAATAACTTCACATTCTGTTAGCCTTCTTAATGGCTTCTGAACACTTTCTGGAGGTTGATAGAGTAGAGTCCAATATGACTCCTAAATCCTTCTCAAAGGTGTACTCTAGATTTTTAGATCTCCCATTTAATTTGAAAGAAAGAAATAAAAGTATATGTTAAATGAGTTAGCTTACGAAAATAAGTCTGCTCCAGTAATAAAACACAAAACACTTTTATCCTGAATATATCTGATATGAAACCAACTCAGTTTTTTCAGGTTTACACAAATTTATATATATTGTATAATACTGTAATACATATTTTGCTCCACCTCCCCATAAAGGAAAAAAATGGGGAAATACAAAGAATCCTAGATACCTTGAAGCATGTTCTTAGGTGAGAGCTAGAAGTTTCTAGAAGCTGGCTCAGCTCAGTGGGGTCACCTCAATACATTTTAAATCTGTCCCTTCTGCTTATGTGACTATGATGTTATAACAAGTGGAGAAAAGAATAAAGATCTCCATAAAAGTAGGAGCACCGCCTCTGCATTGGTCAAAGGCAACCCACAAAAATACTAAGAAGGACCCCTACTCTGGTAATTAGGGTACAGGCAAATGATCTGCCCTGTTCAAAATAACAAAAGTTTACAAAGTTATTGTCTGTTTTTACCTGCATTATTATCAATCTTTAATTTAATATTGTTTTTTGTATCAGTAAGGTGCTGCTGGAGTATGTGAATTTCCCCTTGGGATTAATAAAGTATCTATCTAATAGATGAAGGAGGAACTAATTATCATAGATACACCATCTCTAATTAAAAAGAGAGCTATGACACACTATACTTTGTTGTGAAAGATGTATCTATTTTGTAATTTAAGACTGAAAGACTTTACTTAAGCAAATCCACATAGCTGGGGATAGAATTCACATTCAAGGAGTTTGTAATATGGCAGGCCAAGCATTCCCATTGGTGACATAACAAAAGGAGACAAAATTATTGAAATGAGAACTGGATCAGAATTGGGAGCCAATACAGAATATTGTGTGAAGTGGCAAATAAATGTTTATGGCATATTCACTATTCCTTCATTTTCTTAGCTCTCATACTCCAATATACAGTGCATCCGGAAAGTATTCACAGCGTATCACTTTTTCCACATTTTGTTATGTTACAGCCTTATTCCAAAATGGATTAAATTCATTTTTTTCCTCAGAATTCTACACACAACACCCCATAATGACAACGTGAAAAATGTTTACTTGAGATTTTTGCAAATTTATTAAAAATAAAAAAATTGAGAAAGCACATGTACATAAGTATTCACAACCTTTGCCATGAAGCTCGAAATTGAGCTCGGGTGCATCCTGTTTCCCCTGATCATCCTTGAGATGTTTCTGCAGCTTAATTGGAGTCCACCTGTGGTAAATTCAGTTGACTGGACATGATTTGGAAAGGCACACACCTGTCTATATAAGGTCCCACAGTTGACAGTTCATGTCAGAGCACAAACCAAGCATGAAGTTAAAGGAATTGTCTATAGACCTCCGAGACAGGATTGTCTCGAGGCACAAATCTGGAGAAGGTTACAGAAAAATTGCTGCTTTGAAGGTCCCAATGAGCACAGTGGCCTCCATCATCCATAAGTGGAAGAAGTTCAAAACCACCAGGACTCTTCCTAGAGCTGACCGGCCATCTAAACTGAGCGATCGGGGGAGAAGGACCTTAGTCAGGGAGGTGACCAAGAACCCGATGGTCACTCTGTCAGAGCTCCAGAGGTCCTCTGTGGAGAGAGGAGAACCCTCCAGAAGGACAACCATCTCTGCAGCAATCCACCAATCAGGCCTGTATGGTAGAGTGGCCAGACGGAAGTAACTCCTTAGTAAAAGGCACATGGCAGCCCGCCTGGAGTTTGCCAAAAGGCACCTGAAGAACTCTCAGACCATGAGAAAGAAAATTCTCTGGTCTGATGAGACAAAGATTGAACTCTTTGGTGTGAATGCCAGGCGTCACGTTTGGAGGAAACCTGACACCATCCCTACAGTGAAGCATGGTGGTGGCAGCATCATGCTGTGGGGATGTTTTTCAGCGGCAAGAACTGGGAGACTAGTCAGGATAAAAGGAAAGATGACTGCAGCAATGTACTGAGACATCCTGGATGAAAACCTGCTCCAGAGCAGTCTTGACCTCAGACTGGGGCGAAGGTTCATCTTTCAGAAGGACAACGACCCTAAGCACACAGCCAAGATATCAAAGGAGTGGCTTCAGGACAACTCTGTGAATGTCCTTGAGTGGCCCAGCCAGAGCCCAGACTTGAATCCGATTGAACATCTCTGGAGAGATCTTAAAATGGCTGTGCACCGACGCTTCCCATCCAACCTGATGGAGCTTGAGAGGTGCTGCAAAGAAGAATGGGCGAAACTGGCCAAGGATAGGTGTGCCAAGCTTGTGGCATCATATTCAACAAGACTTGAGGCTGTAATTGCTGCCAAAGGTGCATCGACAAAGTATTGAGCAAAGGCTGTGAAAACTTATGTACATGTGATTTCTCAGTTTTTTTTATTTTTAATACATTTGCAAAAACCTTAAGTAAACTTTTTTCACGTTGTCATTATGGGGTGCTGTGTGTAGAATTCTGAGGAAAAAAATGAATTTAATCCATTTTGGAATAAGGCTGTAACATAACAAAATGTGGAAAAAGTGATGCGCTGTGAATACTTTCCGGATGCACTGTATGGTCAAGGTGTTGTATATGATTGTTTAATGATGCTTTTGTCCATTGCTTTATATTTGGGTGTTGATTGCTATGGTCTGTGTCTTTTGAGACGTATGACGGCCGGAGGGAGGGGTGTGGTTTAGAGGCACACTGTATGGAGAGTTGGTAAAACAAGTTTAACAATAAACAGCATTCGAAACGTTATTCCGCGTCTTCTAGACTCTCGGTGACGCTGACACATACTAAGCCGCTATTGGGCTCCTTGAAGGCCACTTTACAAAAAAGCAGAGCGTCCTGTTGAAGCGGCTACAGTTCCGTCAGCGGACACAACGTGCTGGTGAGTCTATTTCGCAGTACATGGCTGACTTAAAGGGTTTAGCCGAGTCTTGTAAATTTGACCTTCTTCGTGATAAAATGATTAGAGACCAACTGATTGAAAAAACTACTCTTCCTCTGGTGCGTGAGAGGCTTCTTTTGGAGGATGATGACTTGACGCTCAGTAAAGCGTTGACTATTGCGTGCCAGATAGAATTAGCTTCTCAATGTGCACATAAAATAAGTGAAATACAGATGCCATCTGCGAATCTCTTAACTGCTGTTCAGACAGTGAATGAGCCACAGGACGCGGAGTGTAACTGTGCATCTGACTGTCAGTCTCAAGCATCAGTACAACAAATGAGACCTCATACAGCTCAGTCTCGCCAGCGCTGTGGAAATTGTGGTTCTACTAGACATGTGTCTCGTGCCATGGATTGCCCTGCACTAGGACAAATATGTAGGCATTGTCGAAAACCCAATCATTTCGCAAAATGGTGTAGGTCAGCACCAGACACCTGGAAATAGTAACTGTACACAGCAAAAACAATGCTCTGCTGAGTCTTCCCCTGCAGTTATTCACGCAGTCTTTTCTTCTCTACCCGGGTTTCGCTCCTGTGCCATGGTACCTGGATGATGTTTGCATTCCTCTTCTGCTTGACACAGGAGCTAAAGTGTCACTTCTAAACATGGCCACCTATACAACATTCTTATTGCACTTACCACTTCAGCCAACTAACCTTTCCCTCTACGGATATGACAGTTCCAGAATTGATGTGGTGGGTATTGTGCGCTGCACTGTAACGTATGGCAAAAACACTGTGTCTGATTTTCCTTTACATATCCAAAGACAAGGTAGCAATATTTTGGGCCTGGACTTGTTCACCAGTCTAGGGTTCACACTACTGGACAATGATGGATTAACTATTCTGAATGTGACATCACTGTGGCATCAGAAATGGCCTACCCTGTTCACTGGCTTAGGACATCTTAACACATTTACGCACAAGCCCCTGCTTAATACAAGTGTCACTCCTGTTATTCAACCACTGCGGCGTGTGCCCCTAGCCCTGCGGGATGCTGTCACAACAGAACTACAACACCTCCTGACAGATGGCATTATAGAGCCAATCCACGCCTCCCCCTGGATATCGAATTTGGTCATAGCAAAAAAAAAGTCAGGAGGGATGCGGTTATGTGTGGATTTAAGGGCAGTAAATCAGGCTATCATCCCTGATCGTTACCCCTTACCAACCATCGAAGAGCTCACCACTCACTTCCATGGCTCAAAGGTTTTTTCAAAGCTCGACCTTCGTCAAGGTTATCTTCAAGTTCCTCTGCACGAGGACAGCAGGGATTTGACTGCATTCACCACCCACGTTGGAATTTTTCGTTATACCAGAATGCCATTTGGCCTGTGCTCCACTCCCAGTTGTTTCCAAAAAATAATGTCCACTACCTTGGAAGGAATTCCAGGGGTGGTTGTTTACTTGGATGACATTGTAGCCCATGGGCCAGATAATGCTGTCCATGATGAACGTCTGCAAGCAACCGTTGCAGCTCTTAGCCACCACAACCTTACCTTAAATGCAGATAAGTGCCTGTTTGCTGCACATGAAGTGGACTTTATTGGGTTCCGCTTGTCAACTCAAGGTTTATCACCCCTTCAGTCAAATGTGGAGGCCATTCAGCACCTACTTCAGCTTCACAGTTGGCCTCATTTCTGGGGATGACAGGGTACTACATGAGATTCATGCCACAATACTCTGCACTCACTATGCCCCTTCGGCAGCTGCTTAAAAAAGAGGCATCCTGTAGTTGGTCGGCTTACTGTGCAGAAGCCTTTTGCAAACTTAAAGAGTTGCTTACTACTTCACCAGTCTTGGCACATTTTAATGTGGACAGTCCAACTATTGTAACTTGTGATGCATCTGCTTCAGCAGTAGGTGCAGTTCTTTCACAGATTCAAGATGGAGTGGAGAAGCCTGTGGCTTTTGCTTCCCGTGCATTGAGCCCTGCTGAACAGACATACTCAGTAGGGGAGAGGGAGGCACTCGCATGTGTATGGGCCTGTGAAAAGTGGCATACCTACCTGTACAGGCGTCCATTTACTTTAAGAACTGACCACCAGGCCCTAACATCTTTGATGTCCTCTGCTGGTTCAGGTCACAGGCTGCTGCGCATGCACCACTGGGGTGAGCGTCTCCAGAGGTTCAATTTTAAGTTACAGTTTACCCCAGGACAAGACAATGTAGTGGCTGATTTGTTGTCACGTTCTGTTTTTCATCCCCCTACCACTATGCAAATTAATCATGAGGAGGATCTGATTCACTTGCTGCACTCTCCACTCCAAGATATGGTATCACTCCAGGAACTTACAAAAGAATCTGCATTGGATCCAGTTTTCACAGTCCTACAACAGTATGTTGCTAATGGCTGGCCATTGGAAGTGCCCCCTAACCTCCAGTCTTACATCCGATTTAAAGATGAGCTTTCGTGTTGGAATGAGACTTGTCTTGCTTGTGGACATCGCACGGTTGTGCCCAGCAGCCTCAGGGGTCGGGTCTTGGCCATGGCTCATCAGGGCCACCTCGGAATTGTGAAACTAAAGCAACATTGCAGGGACCTAGTCTGGTGGCCTGGCATTGACCGTGACTTAGAGGAGCTGGTGCTCAACTGTGCACCATGCTTAACAAGTGGTAAGACTGGGCCCCCACCAATGCCTCCTCTCCAACCCTTGGCCTGGCCTGATCAGCCTTGGCAACACATTCAAGTTGATATCTGTGGTGAATTAAAAGGTGTGCCACATCACCAGCACTTCTTGGCAGTAGCATATGACCTCCACGCAAAGTGGCCAGAGGCCACTCCCATGGGCTCAGTCACAGCGGAGTCCCTCATTGGTTTCCTGGACACACTGTTTGCTCGCTGGGGTTTACCAAAATGCATTACAACGGATAATGGTCTGCAGTTCACATCTGCTGTGTTCACTGATTTTGTCCAAAACCGGGGTATACGCCATATTAAAACATCCTTTTATCACCCCCAAGCTAATGGAGGGGTTGAACGCTTTAATCAAAGCCTAAAAAATGGCCTCAGGGCTCACCTGTCACAGGGTTTCTCTTTTAATGAAGCACTGTCACAGACCCTGCTGCATTATAGAGCTGCTCAGCATGTTACGACTGGGGTTTCCCCAGCCAAACTTATGCTAGGCCGTGAGCTGGAACTACCCTTGCATAGACTTCATTCCCCTACAACTTTTTCACCCACCAAGTCAGCTGAGTCAAACGTGCAAAAACGACAAGCAAAGTCCCAGCATGATTTCAACAGGAAGAGGAGAATATGGATTCCCAATTTCAAGGTAATGGACTGGATTAGGGTCGGCCGCCCATGTCGCTCTAGCAAGCTTCACTCCTTCTGGTCATCACCCCTTCAGATTAAGAGCCAGATTAGGCCTGCAACCTTTCAGTTAGTGGATGGGTCTTGGTGGCATGCCAGCATGCTGCACAAGGTGCCAGCCCCTTCAGGATCTCATAATTTCATCAAGGGCAACCCTACCTCAGATGACACAACTTGGATGTCCCAGGCCCCCCTTCTTCTTCCCCTGAATATGGCTCCTCAACCCACTGCTAGCAGTGGAACCCCAATATCTCGAGCAGCAAGACTGCGTTCAAGGCCTGCCCGCTTCCAAGACTTTCTAACCTCTTTTCACACCTAATTCAATTAGTGGGAGAGTGGGGAAAATGTTGTATATGATTGTTTAATGATGCTTTTGTCCATTGCTTTATGTTTGGGTGTTGAGTGCTATGGTCTGCGTCTTTTGAGACGTATGACGGCCGGAGGGAGGGGTGTGGTTTAAAGGCACGCTGTATGGAGAGTTGGTAAAACAAGGTTAACAATAAACAGCATTCGAAACGTTATTCTGAGTGTGTCGCTACTTGAATCTAGAAAACACTACACAAGGGTGCAGATCTTTTTTTATATACAGTGTATAATCATACTAATTAATATTCTAAAAACTAATAATTTCATGTAACTATGACAGTAACAACTTCTTTTATGCAGGCTCAGAGGAAGGTCACTTCCAAAATGTTTCAATGGCTGATTTCTTAAAAATCTTAATGCTGGTAGTGGTGTAAAAGCCGTGATGTGTCTAAAGATAATTGTAAATGGGAATGAGGTTTGGTGACACAGAGGAATTGCTTAAGAACTGTTAGGAGGGAACAATGCCAGATTTCATTTAGAAAGCAAATACAACATTGGAGTGATGTTTCTAAGGCCTTGGGGGCAGCCACTGCATACTTCAGCTTGTATAAATAGGAGAATTCAGATTAAGAGAAAAATGATCATGCAGTTAACTTGTTTAGGGGGCTGGGGATTGGTGGTCCTAATTTGTTATCATTATATATATAATATATATATATATATATATATACTATATATATATACTATATATATATACTGTATATGATTTATTTACCCATACATTTGGTGAAACTGTTCATTCTTTTAAAGTATTTTCTTCATTTTCAGAAATCACATTGCAATGAATTAGACTCAGAAGAAAACAAAGAATCAGTCAGTATTAGTCCCATATCAAATCAATTAAACATCACAGAAGGCAGTTCACCACTATGCAACATACAATATTTGACAGAAAAGGGTCTACAAAAGTTTATTGAGATAAATGAGTATAGTTCAGCATGGGTCTTACAGTAAATAATCCATTATATAGTTATTTTAACAAAGAAATGAGATACTGAAAAAGGTGGTGCTTCTTCTAAAGAATTAGAAATAGTATAGTTTTTTTTTATTTATTAATTGTATTGTAATCATTCCATACATATAGATTAATTTATAACAAAAAAGAGTTGAAGACAAATCAGACCCCACCCTTGAGAAGGAGAGCTTAGGCAAAGGAGAATTGCTTAAGGCTTTTTAATAGGGCAAAAAAAAATAAATCAAAGAAAGGAAGAAATATATATAGGTAAATAAAAAAAATGGAGAAGGGAAATAAATGCTGGTTTAATTATTTCTCTTATTCTAAAATATTATTGATTAGATCCTGCCAGGTTTTGAAAAAACTCTGTACAGATCCTCTAACTGAGAATTAGATTTTTTCAAATTTCAAATAATATAAAACATCGGTTTCCCACTGACTTATCAGAGGAGAGTTAGGATTCTTCCAATTTAACAAAATAAGTCTGCATGCCAAAAGTGTTGTGAATGCAATCACCGTTTGCTTGTCCTTCTCTACTTCAAGTCCGTCTGGAAGAACACCGAACACAGCTGTTAATGGGTTAGGAGGCATTGGAACACCAAGGCTGTCTGAAAGGCACTTAAAAATTTTGGTCCAAAATGATGTTAGTTTGGTGCAGGCCCAAAACATGTGACCCAGTGAGGCAGGAGCTTGGTTGCAGCGTTCGCAGGTTGGATCTTGCCCTGGAAACATTTTGGACAGTTTTAAGCGAGACAGATGAGCTCGATATATAATTCTGAGTTGAATAATTCTATGCTTTGCGCATATGGAACTCGAGTATATTCTCTGCATTGCTACCTTCCACTCCTTTTCTGATATATTGATTAAGAGATCTTTTTCCCAATGTCCTCTTGGGTCTTTGAAAGGTAGGGACTCTAATAAGATTTTATATAATGCGGAAATAATATAGTTAATACAGTATCAACAATTCAGTCTAATCCAAGGTTCAAGGTCAGTCTCCAAGCACCCTCGAAGAAAGTCGCTAGAGATACCAGTGGATTGTGTTGTCAATGCTTTGTAGCATAAAGTTCCCTTCTTCAGAGCAAATCCTCCTTCACATTTCAATATGATGTAAATGTGAACAGGTAAAAATGTATGCATACTGTATGTATACCTTATAAATAAATGAATCTTAATGACAGAAAAATGTAGGATGTGATTATGGATGAAAGTGTACATTCACTTACAGCGGAAATGAGTATGTAAGTGAGATATTGCAGGTAGGAGGACCCAGTCCTTAATATAAAAAAATTTACATTTACATTTAGGGAAAAAAAGAGGACAAAGAAAATATTTAGTGCCTTGTTTATGTTAACATGTACAACTATATAAAAAAAAGTTCCTTTTGCAAATAACAAACATCTTCAATTTAAATGAAATGTGTTATTTTTTTTGCAAAACTCCTGGTTATATTCTTATTTATTTCTATACACTTATCTGTCAAAGCTGTATGTTGTGTTATGGTGAGCTGCCTTGTGATGTTTAGTTACATTAATCACTTGTTTATCTCCCCTTTTAATTATGACAATTATGTTTGTACCATATGAAATCAATAATTTTCTAATCTGTATAGCTTGGCCTACTGTCACTAACACCTGCCAGGTCAGTTTGCAACTTTGGTGTGGTGATTGATGCACGTTGGCGCTGTACAACATCTGCAAGATCAGACCTTTGGTCCAGGCTTTGGTCTTGTTATATCTGGTCTACTGCAACTTGTTCCTGGTAGGAGTGCCTGAATGTGTATTCAAGCTGCTGCAGATGATCCACAATGCAGTGGCTCAACTTCTATTGACCCAGCCAAGGCACGCTTGTGACACTCCTCTCTTCAGGTTGCTCCATTGGCTCCCTGTAGCATCAAGTATTAATGCCTACAGAGTAATTAATGATAGCAACCCATAAAGCTATAAATCCAGTTGTTCTTGAAACTAATCTCTTTCTTCTCTTGGATACATTTTCATGAAACTTGCCATATCTAATAGTTAAAGCTTTTGGAGAATGATTAAATGATCCATTCTGCAAACTTTCTGGTTTCTCTTAAAGACAACCTTCAGAATTTTAGTAACAAACTATAATATGTATTAAGTAGGATTTCCACATTTACCCCAACAAGAATTCCAAAAATTCTAACATTTGTAGTGTTACAGTCAAATTCCTTTGTTGGGAGAAATTATTTATTCATCATCTATGTGGTTTCAATTCCTTTTAGAGTGATATTAATTTTTCTTGCTACTTCATTTTTCATGCTGGCTATTTACATCTACAGTATATTAATGTTCTCCTCATGTCCACAGTTGTTGGAGAGCAGAAAGCTCTTTGCATCTATATTTGATGTACATTAGTGAGTTATGCACCTTCTATTCTTTCTCCAGTGCATGCTTTTAATACATCATTAGTCTGTTCTTCTATAGCACTAACATACTTGGGTAGATCTTTTTCCTTGGGAGACTGCATTCGTTTAATTTGGGAAGTGACATCCTTCACATCTTTTATAACTCTGTGAATGCCAGTGTGACTTTCTACACTGTGGTGTGCTAGGCTGGTAATATCATTTCAAGAGAGGTCCACCGAATCAGTAAGCTAATTAAAAGGGCAAGCTCAGTTATGGGACGCACTCTGGACTCCCTGGAGGTCACAGCAAAAGAGAGAATTAAAACAAAACTGTGTGCCATTATGAACAATGCTGAGCATCCTCTCTCTGAAACAATAACACTGAGGACTGTGCGAGTGACAAGAAACACTACTGGGGCTCCTTTATACCAACAGCAATACGTCTGCATAATGCCTCACCGTGATGGCAAATCAGTACTTTTCTTTCTTTTAATTCTTCTTACTTTATAGTCATCCAGTGTATGTTCAGACCAAAGTATGCGTGTATATGTATTTATTTATCTACTGTATTTACTTACTTACTTATCTACCTATTTACTTATTTAAAGAGCTTCTGTATAAATCCAAATTTCCCCTTGGGGACAAAATAAAGATCTATCTATCTATCTATCTATCTATCTATCTATCTATCTATCTATCTATCTATCTATCTATCTATCTATCTATCTATCTATCTATCTATCTATCTATCTATCTGCTGTCAAGTGTGAATGACAGGTCTTAGTGTGTCACTGAACAATATGTAACTACTTTTAACGTTCTCGCTTTCTTCTGTAAATAGTTATAAGGCACTTACCTTTGGCATATGAGGTAATGCAAAAGAAGGCTCTGGTGAAAAACAGCAGTGCAGTTGTGGAAAGACTCAAGGTACGTTTGGGTCCTGGTAGCCTAAAGTGCTGCACAAACCTCTGAGAAATAAAAGCGCTGCCATCCTGGCTTCAGTCTATTGCTCCAAAATAGAAGAAGCAGGTTAGCTAAGCCATTAGAATTAGACTTAGAGAGCCAATGAAAAAAGCGCTGGAGTACTGCTCATATGTCTGTGGGTGTATTTGAGTCATTAATGAACAGAGTTCCTGCTGGTGTATGAGCAGAGCATAGCCAACGTCACAATGTGCTTCCTGATTAGAAGGACAAGATAGGCATCATATAGGCTGACAATATAGGTCATCTTCTGTCGATCAGCTTTTGGTGAAAACCATTGTGAATCTATACTAATAAAAGGCAAAGCCCTCACTGACTGACTCACTCACTGACTGACTGACTCATCACTAATTCTCCAACTTCCCGTGTAGGTAGAAGGCTGAAATTTGGCAGGCTCATTCCTTACAGCTTACTTACAAAAGTTAGGCAGGTTTCATTTCGAAATTCAAAGCGTAATGGTCATAACTGGAACATATTTTTTGTCCATACACTGTAATGGAGGAGGCGGAGTCACGTATCGCGTCATCACGCCTCCTACATAATCACGTGAACTAAAAACAAGGAAGAGATTTACAGCACGAGTCGCACGCGGGAACGAAGGTAAATGACGTTAATTTTTGACTGTCTTTTAATACTGTGTAAGCATACATATTAACACATGTGCAATTAAACGTGTGCATTTACGGGGTGATTTCTCAGGCTTAAAAGCTCACCTTTTATCAAACGCGGGAAGAAAGGTAACTGACGTTGTTCACTGTCTTTTAATACTGTGTAACCATACATATTAACACATGTCCAATTAAACGTGTGCATTTACGGGGTGATTTCTCAGGCTTAAAAGCTCGCCTTTTACTAAAAAGGTAAATGCAAAACTATTTTCAATCAGTTTATTGAAACGCTCCCGTTAAGGATTGCAATAACATATTCGCGAGATAAAAGAACGAAGTAGGGGGAAATGGAGGAACAGCCGCAAACAGCGAAGAGCAAAAAATTAATTAAACAATTGAGAACGGAGCGAGTTAAGCATACAAGCATGTTCATAAGGGAAACAAACCACGGTGTAAAACGTAAGTTTAAATAAAGTTTATAGAAACGCTCCCGCTGCGGATTGCAATAACATATTCGCGAGATAAAAGTTTAATGAGAAGACACGAGGTATAAACGAACCACACGCCGTGGCGCAACGTTAGGGGCAACAGTTTCAACCATTCTATGATCTGCTTCTCGCAACTGAAAGACGGCACATGGCGGATGTTAGCCGACTTGCTGACCGCAACGTTAGGGGCTTCAAGTATGGCGCTGACGCCACATCTCAGTGCCAACACTTTGCAGACTGTACTTAAAAGACACGCCCTCCTCACTGGACAGTTAAAAACACCAATCAAACTAACGATGACATCAAGTATTACCCAATCAAAAGTAGGAAAGGAGGCATCTTCATAAAATGCGTGTGGGATGATTTGCATGAGACGCTGCTTTAAAAAAAAAATGATTACAAAAATACGGGATAAATCCCGTCCAGTATTGATTCAAAACGGGACGCGCAATTTCATTGTCAAACGCGGCACGATTCCGTATTTTAAAGGACGGGTGGCAACCCTACAGTGCCAGGTAACCACCCATACAATCAGATTGTGATTCAGACTAGGAATGCAATGAATGTAATTACCCCGATCTACATACAAGGCGAAAGTCTTGCAACATTCAAAGATGATGGTTTGGGATAATTAGTACTTATTAAGTACACCATGGAACATAAAAGAGCTTATGAAGCCTTCAACCGAAAAAAGCAACATCTCAGAGATCGTACAAAAAAAAAAGGAGGTAATGTCGTTTTACTCGCTGTAGATTTTAGTGAAACATTACCAGTTATTCCACGAGGGAGACCAGCAGATGAACTCAACGCTTCTTTAAAATCCATGCTTCTCCCACGGTCGGTTATATGTCGCGTGTTCTCGGGTAGGTACACCAAAAAATGTATACATTTAAGCGTGTAATGGGCAAAGAAAAAATGAGGTATACCCGAAGGCACTGCAGTAGTACTCAATGTAACTTTACTTCTTAAATGTTAATGTTTTACTGTTTAATCATTTATACGCTTCTTATAGTTCAAATTCTTTTATCAAAATACCAGTGACAGCGCAATGCACGATAACATGGAGTGAATACACCATACGCATCTGCCCACGGCCGCCCTGGTGTGCGCAGATAGGAGTTGATTCTAAAATAAAATAAAATAAACATAAAAAGAGTAATACAATCATCACCCATAAAGCGGATAGCAGACGTGACGTTTTATATGTGTACCACATTTCAAGTCAATAGGTGAAACAGTTTGCAAGCTACAGGTGATTTAAATATCCTGGACAGACCAACGAAAAGCCACGGTAGCAAATTATACAAGAAGAGTTTACTGTTTAATTATTTATATTTATATGAAATGTGCTTCTTATATATTACTTCATATTCTCATATGATAATGATGTTAATGTTGTTTATATTGATTTCTATGTTATTGTAAGTGCATCTATGTGTGTATATGTATGTATGTATGTGTATATATATATATATATATATATATATATATATATATATATATATATATATATATATATATATATATAAAAAATATATGTGTATATGTATATATAATATATCTGTATATGTGTGTATATGTGTGCGTATATGTGTATATGTATATATATATGACAGCAACACTCATAACAATGACAACACAATTACATTGACAATCATGTTACGTTATTTTTAAAATGTTTCCTTTACTTTTTCATAACCTCTTTAACACACTACTTCTCCGCTGCGAAGCGCGGGTATTTTGCTAGTATTATATAAAAGAAAAGTGAGTACCGATGGTGGAATTTAAATCCTAGAGTGTGGTGGTGAGGCTGAATGCAGTGAACTAGATGTTAGTTTGCTTTTAATATCCTTGATTTCCCTTTATGAAGGGAAGAAGAAAAGAATGTGGGTTATTGTTTTTATTGTTTAGTTTTGATCTTACCTTTGGTTTTGCATCACCTAGAGAGTGTTTATAATTTGATGACATGACTTTACGTTTAGTTCTTGTTTTGGGCACTTATGACTGATAAAACAATGCTGTTTTCCTTTGTTCTTTTTGCCTGTTTCTCTCTCTCTCTACCACCCTGGTTTATCTTAGTCATGAACTACAAATTGCCCAGGAATTCGATTTTTGTGTAAGTGTTCCATTTTATGGGGTATCATAGGCAGACTTGGTTGTGTGAGACTTTCCCGGACACCACCAGTCGGAGACCACATCTTTATAAAATGCACACGTTTATTAAACAATAATAAACACAGTTCCACACAGCACACAATGCACACAGCAATAATCACCCTCAAAATATCTCTCTTTCTCAGTCCTTTGCCGCCTTTACTCTCCTCCTGGGAGCTTCGTTCAACTCCCACTCCCGACTCTGGCTCCCCGACCGTAAGGAGGCGGCCCCTTTTATTCCTGCCCAGATGTGCTCCAGGTGTCCGATGACGTCCATCCGGCAGCGCTTCCTGGTGTAGCAGAAGTGCTGCCCTTTGAACCGGAAGCACTCCGGGTGTCCCTAGCAGTTTCCTCCGCCATCTTGCCGAGTGTGGCGGAAGTAACAATATCCGGGTCTCCAGAGGCTTAAAGCGCCCCCTGGCGGTGGCCACGGTTCCCAATGGGTCAAAGCCTCTTTGTCCCTTTCCCGTGGTCCTCTTTTAATCCAGGGCGGCTGCCCCCTTGCGCCCCAGAAGCTGTTAGTGTCCCTTTCCGGGCATCCCGACCAGGTAATGATCCCAGTCATCCGTGACAGTGCCCAACCACCACTGAAGAACAGTCCTTTGTAGCAGCCTGTCCCGCGAGTGTATAAATGAAACGAAGCGGGCAATATAAGTTGTCTTCCCAGGCCTGGTCCTGTATAAAATAAAACAGAAACGGGGGCGGAGACGTTGCCCTTACACCACTGTCTGGCTTTTTCCACTCTGAAATAGGGCCAATGCTCCCCCCTTTGACCAGCACCCCGATCGCCAAAATCTCGGCCCCCGCTCCAGTTTGCTCCACTCCCCGTCATCCGGGTACTTAGGAGAATCGCCCTTGCTGACTCGTGAGCACCCCTCTGCCTCTGCAGAGGACGACCAATCATACAACGTGAGCTCACGGGCTCATGACTCACTCTCCGCTTCTGTAAAGGACCGTTTGTCCCCCTACGTGAGCTCACGGGCTCACGTCTCACTTTGTAGGAAGAACCGGCTTTCCTCCTTCGATTCTTCCCCTTCCTCTGGGGCTTTCTGACGGCTTGGGTCTTCCTACTGTAGAGGAAAAGACCCCTTGCCATCTGTGCCCTTGCAAACAGCCGCGAGGCTGATGCTGGCTCTGGCGGTAGGGCACTAGGACCCATGGCACTCGTCAGCCGGCGTCCAGGCTCCACCCCTTCCTAGCGATCAGCCTTTCGTTTCGCTTCCACTGTTGGAGATGCAGCTACTAAGTCCCTGGAACCACGCGATCCTGGAACAAATTCGCTCGCATCTCCCTTTTTATTTTCGGTAACGCTTTCACTTACCTTTACCGTCACAAACCCCCGGCCAAAGTTTCCAGCATCGTGTCCTTCCTCCCTGTGACGTTCTGTCTGCTGTGATGCGACCGCCTTCCTCTCCAGCTCATCTATCAAGACACAGAGGTCGTTTTCCACCTGCTGAATCCTCTGCCTTAATTGAAGCATCGTCTCCAATTCCATTAGAGCTGCAGGTAAAAACACAGACTCAGTCAGTGTAGGATTTAATTTTAAATCATCCCTACTCACCGGCTGTTCTTTCTGGAGCCTTCTTCCGGGTTCCACCGGACCCTCCCTTCGCTCGAGATGGACGTTCGCCTGTCCCGCCTTCAGCCAATTACCGACATGCACACGACACACACCGTCCAATCCCTCGCCTGTCACGGGGCGGGACTTCCGGTCTTCGGCCATCCTCTCCATTCTCCCGAGGGGTCTGTGAAACTCCTCGCAGCTACTCTGCCTCGGCTTCTTGAGACGCACCCTCCAGCCACTGATGCAGTTCCAGATAAGCTCCTCCAGATGAGTCAGTGCTGGTGCCTTCTGCAGTCCCTCCGGCGATGACGGAAGCTGGGGAATCCCCTTCTCCTCTGCCTTGGCTGGCCCATCTCACCCCCCTTGGGTGGAAGATAGCCCTCTGTAGAGTCTCTGACGGCTTCAGGGTGATTCGTGGAATGTCCGCGGTGCGTGTGTGAATCGTCTCCCTTCCGGACATGTGTGTGGCCAACTGAGGTACCGGGCAGCTCACAAAAATTTTATTTGATGGGTCCCCCGCTTTGTAACAAGCGGAAGGTCCCTGTTCGGGCGCCATTGTGAGACTTTCCCGGACACCACCAGTCGGAGACCACATCTTTATAAAATGCACACGTTTATTAAACAATAATAAACACAGTTCCACACAGCACACAATGCACACAGCAGTAATCACCCCAAAATATCTCTCTTTCTCAGTCCTTTGCCGCCTTTACTCTCCTCCTGGGAGCTTCGTCCAACTCCCACTCCCAACTCTGGCTCCCCGACTGTAAGGAGGTGGCCCCTTTTATTCCTACCCGGATGTGCTCCAAGTGTCCGATGACGTCCATCCGGCAGCGCTTCCTGGTGTGGCAGAAGTGCTGCCCTTTGAACTGGAAGCACTCCGGGTGTCCCTGGCAGGTTCCTCCGCCATCTTGCCGAGTGTGGCGGAAGTAACAATATCTGGGTCTCCAGAGGCTTAAAGCTCCCCCTGGCGGTGGCCACGGTTCCCAATGGGTCAAAGCCTCTTTGTCCCTTTCCCCTGGTCTTCTTTTAATCCAGGGCAGCTGCCCCCTTGCGCCCCAGAAGCTGTTAGTGTCCCTTTCCGGTCCCTTCGGGCATCCTGACCAGGTAATGATCCCAGTCATCCGTGACAGTTGGCAGGTCACAAACTTCTAAAATACTTTCTGAGCAGCTAGTGCTAATGTAACAGTATTTAGGCTGTTTTGCAACACTAAAACTATCCATCCATCCATCCATTGTCTCCCGCTATCCGAGGTCGGGTCGCGGGGGCAGCAGCTTGAGCAGAGATGCCCAGACTTCCCTCTCCCCGGCCACTTCTTCTAGCTCTTCCGGGAGAATCCCAAGGCGTTCCCAGGCCAGTCGAGAGACATAGTCCCTCCAGCGTGTCCTGGGTCTTCCCCGGGGCCTCCTCCCGGTTGGACGTGCCCGGAACACCTCACCAGGGAGGTGTCCAGGAGGCATCCTGATCAGATGCCCGAGCCACCTCATCTGACTCCTCTCGATGCGGAGGAGCAGCGGCTCTACTCTGAGCCCCTCCCGGATGACTGAGCTTCTCACCCTATCTTTAAGGGAAAGCCCAGACACCCTGCGGAGGAAACTCATTTCAGCCGCTTGTATTCGCGATCTCGTTCTTTCGGTCACTACCCATAGCTCATGACCATAGGTGAGGGTAGGAACATAGATCGACTGGTAAATTGAGAGCTTCGCCTTGCGGCTCAGCTCCTTTTTCACCACGACAGACCGATGCAATGCCCGCATTACTGCGGATGCCGCACCGATCCGCCTGTCGATCTCACGCTCCATTCTTCCCTCACTCGTGAACAAGACCCCGAGATACTTGAACTCCTCCACTTGGGGCAGGATCTCGCTACCAACCCTGAGAGGGCACTCCACCCTTTTCCGGCTGAGGACCATGGTCTCGGATTTGGAGGTGCTGATTCTCATCCCAGCCGCTTCACACTCGGCTGCGAACCGATCCAGAGAGAGCTGAAGATCACGGCCTGATGAAGCAAACAGGACAACATCATCTGCAAAAAGCAGTGACCCAATCCTGAGCCCACCAAACTGGACCCCCTCAACACCCTGGCTGCGCCTAGAAATTCTGTCCATAAAAGATATGAACAGAATCGGTGACAAAGGGCAGCCCTGGCGGAGTCCAACTCTCACTGGAAACGGGTTCGACTTACTGCCGGCAATGCGGACCAAGCTCTGGCACCGATCGTACAGGGACTGAACAGCCCTTATCAGGGGGGCCGGTACCCCATACTCTCGGAGTACCCCCCACAGGATTCCCCGAGGGACACGGTCGAATGCCTTTTCTAAGTCCACAAAACACATGTAGACTGGTTGGGCAAACTCCCATGCACCCTCCAGGACCCTGCTAAGGGTATAGAGCTGGTCCACTGTTCCGCGACCAGGACGAAAACCACACTGTTCCTGCTGAATCCGAGGCTCGACTATCCGACGGACCCTCCTCTCCAGGACCCCTGAATAGACTTTTCCAGGGAGGCTGAGGAGTGTGATCCCTCTGTAGTTGGAACACACCCTCCGATCCCCCTTCTTAAAGAGGGGGACCACCACCCCGGTCTGCCAATCCAGAGGCACTGTCCCTGATGTCCATGCGATGTTGCAGAGGCGTGTCAGCCAAGACAGTCCTACAACATCCAGAGCCTTGAGGAACTCCGGGCGTATCTCATCCACCCCCGGGGCCCTACCACCAAGGAGTTTTTTGACCACCTCGGTGACCTCAGTCCCAGAGATGGGGGAGCCCACCTCTGAGTCCCCAGGCTCTGCTTCCTCATTGGAAGGCATGTTAATGGGATTGAGGAGGTCTTCGAAGTATTCCCCCCACCGACCCACAACATCCCGAGTCGAGGTCAGCAGCGCACCATCCCCACCATATACAGTGTTGACACTGCACTGCTTCCCCTTCCTGAGACGCCGGATGGTGGACCAGAATCTCCTCGAAGCCGTCCGAAAGTCATTCTCCATGGCCTCCCCAAACTCCTCCCACGCCCGAGTTTTTGCCTCAGCAACCACCAAAGCCGCATTCCGCTTGGCCTGCCGGTACCTATCAGCTGCCTCCGGGGTCCCACAGGACAAAAGGGTCCTGTAGGACTCCTTCTTCAGCTTGACGGCATCCTTCACCGCCGGTGTCCACCAGCGGGTTCGGGGATTGCCGCCACGACAGGCACCGGCCACCTTACGGCCACAGCTCCGGTCAGCTGCCTCAACAATAGAGGCACGGAACATGCCCCATTCGGACTCAATGTCCCCCACCTCCCTCGGGATGTGGTCGAAGTTCTGCCGGAGGTGGGAGTTGAAGCTACTTCTGACAGGGGGCTCTGCCAGACGTTCCCAGCAGACCCTCACAACACGTTTGGGCCTACCACGCCTGACCGGCATCCTCCCCCACCATCGAAGCCAACTCACCACCAGGTGGTGATCAGTTGACAGCTCCGCCCCTCTCTTCACCCGAGTGTCCAAGACATGTGGCCGCAAGTCCGACGACACGACCACAAAGTCGATCATCGAACTGAGGCCTAGGGTGTCCTGGTGCCAAGTGCACATATGAACACCCCTATGCTTGAACATGGTGTTCGTTATGGACAATCCGTGACGAGCACAGAAGTCCAATAACAAAACACCGCTCGGGTTCAGATCAGGGGGGCCATTCCTCCCAATCACGCCCTTCCAGGTCTCACTGTCATTGCCCACGTGAGCATTGAAGTCTCCCAGCAGAACGAGGGAGTCCCCAGAAGGTATGCCCTCTAGCACCCCCTCCAGGGACTCCAAAAAGGGTGGGTACTCCGAACTGCTGTTCGGTGCATACGCACAAACAACAGTTAGGACCCGTCCCCCCACCCGAAGGCGAAGGGAGGCTACCCTCTCGTCCACCGGGGTAAACCCCAATGTACAGGCTCCAAGTTGGGGGGCAATAAGTATACCCACACCTGCTCGGCGCCTCTCACCGGGGGCAACTCCAGAGTGGCAGAGAGTCCAGCCCCTCTCAAGGAGATTGGTTCCAGAGTCCAAGCTGTGCGTCGAGGTGAGTCTGACTATATCTAGCCGGAACCTCTCAACTTCGCGCACTAGCTCAGGCTCCTTCCCCTTCAGAGAGGTGACATTCCACGTCCCAAGAGCCAGTTTCTGTAGCCGAGGATCGGACCGCCAAGGTCCCCGCCTTCGGCCACCACCCAACTCACACTGCACCCGACCTCCTTGGCCCCTCCCATAGGTGATGAGCCCATGGGAAGGGGGACCCACGTTGCCTCTTCGGGCTGTGCCCGGCCGAGCCCCATGGGTGCAGGCCCGGCCACCAGGCGCTCGCCATCGAGCCCCACCTCCAGGCCTGGCTCCAGAGTGGGGCCCCGGTGACCCGCGTCCGGGCAAGGGAAAACGCCGTCCAAAATTGTTTTTCTTCATAGGAGGTTTGTTTAACCGCTCTTTGTCTCATCCCTCACCTAGGACCAGTTTGCCTTGGGTGGCCCTACCAGGGGCATAAAGCCCCGGACAACAGAGCTCCTAGGATCATTGGGACACGCAAACCCCTCCACCACGATAAGGTGACGGTTAAAGGAGGGGAACACTAAAACTAGCAAAGCAAATTCAGTGTTTTCTGTTTGACTTTGTCTTTAACAGCAAGACATAAAGAAAAGATACAATTACGACTTGCACACATGGCTTTGGGCATTTTCTTTCTACACACACTGTGTAACTGAAATGGAAATATTGTCTACAATGAAAACCTATAACAAAAATAGGTAGTTTACCCATCATTTCATTTTAATATTACATTTATGAAAAAAAATAATAATAAAAGAAATTCCCAATAACCATTTTAGGGAAACCTCTGCCTCAGTCTAAGGAGTCTAAGCTCCCTGGCTACCCCATATTTCTGACTATGACTGAATTTATGTGTTGCAGCCAAAATGAAACCCATACAGATCAAGCTTGGTCTTTGTGCCAACAACATTTTAATGAACAAGGAACAGAAATAATCTGCCTGAGCTAAAATTCCTACCGTGGAACAGGAACAAAGTCATGCAGCAAGACCATGACCATCAGGGCTGTTGTTTAGTCTCAGGTGGAGGAAATGCTATGTCCATATTAATGCAGAAAATTTGAATATGAGTAGGTCATAATCACTTCATTTCTTCCAGATGGTCCCCTATGAAATTAATCATTTGTAAAATACAGAAAAAATGAATTTAAATTATTAATCAGCATATAGAAAATGAAGAAAGGAAGCTTCGTTCTGCAGTCCTACTCCCACTTGTCCAACCCAGGTCTGTGTGCTTTTTAAATCTATCTATATTATTATCTTAATATAACATAATATACTTTATTTTTAGGAATCTAAATATTTTTGTTTCTGAAAAGGTAAATTGTAATTTTATGGGCCAGTAGGTAAATAATAAACTAATAAAACTGTAAACATATAGGTCCATAATTTTCTGGAGTAACTAAAATATTTCTGCCATAATGAGGCCTGCCTGGTACACTAACACATCTGACGTCATTTGTACCAGCACATTTAAATTAAAAAATGAGATCATATATAACATTTAACTTTATATTTTGCTCTCTAATAACCATTTACAAAATAAAAAATATTTACTTAGGACTTTTATACGTTTAACTATTTTGGGATTTCACATAATGCTTAATGACGTACGGGGTGTTTTTTGGAGTGCACCATTTTCTATATGCTGATTGGTGAAAATAAAAATGTATTCAAATATGTTATGTAAATGCGCATAATGATAAGGCAGTGATCTGATTGATTTCTTCACTGTACCATGTTGCATTAAGCAAAGCACATAGGGGCTCCACCTGTTGGTGTAAATAAAGGATGTCCATGTTTGAAATTCATTTATACAGATGTGTCAAGACTCTTCTTTATTTTTGCTGAATATTTTCTACAAAAGATACATCATGAAGCTTTGCATTTACACATTTCAGTGGATCTTCCTAATTCTCTACAAGCACCTGTACTATATATTCAATTAATTTTGATGTTGCAGTTGGAGATATTGTGATAATTTAATAATAAAAATATTGAATACTTTCACCTAGATGCCTTTGCTACTGCCATACATACATTTTTGTGAAAAAATTACAATATGAAACTATTTTTAACTTACTGTTTAGGGAGTGAGGACATTTACAAAATTCACAACATTGCCACTTCAGGATGGCTTCAAGAGGTTTTAGCATATCTTAGCATAACAGGCTTCAGCAAAGTGTCATAGGTCTCAGCTTGGCAGGCAAGAACGTGTGTGATGCTTATTTTTGCAACCTTGCTTTCAACTGTAACCTTATTTTCATAAAAGTGTACAGATATAACACCAGTTTGCACTGCTTTTGGACAGACCACCCTGACCTGAATGACACTGATAAAATCGTCCACACTTGAATGAAACTGATAGTGCCATACATTGAGGCAAAAAAGGAGAAAGTTTATAGGCCCTTATTAGCAAAGATGGATTATCTGTTCAGCTAGTTTCAACAATAAATGTATTTGCTGCTTAGCTTAGAATAATTGTAGCTTGTAACCAATCATATTTCTTGACATACAACTCTGTCCTGCCTTAATGAATGCTACAGTAAGATATTTAACTGAAGGTTACTGTGGAAAAAGTTATTTGGCAGCCTGAAGAATTTGCAAAACCTGTTAAGTTGCACTTGGGACAAGACCTTCCCCTTCTTCTGAGCTTAGGCTTGATTTTGTTATGTATGAAATTGGGTTTATGTGTGCTTTATGTTTTCTTGTTGTTTCCATTATGTTTCAATTATTATTTTTATATTATTTTGTCAGTTATGCTTAGAATTATGAACTGTCACTTTAAACATATTTACATCCCATGTGTTCTGTGGCTGGAACCCCGATGATATGGTAAAGCCATGATGTCACCAATACTGAGACCTTCCTCTGGCTGTTTAATTTCAGGAAAAGAATTTCTCAGGCTGTGGAGCATTATGTTTGGTTGGAGTATGTTTTTGTGAGTTTTGTTATTTCTTTGGATCAGAGCTAAGAAAGAACTTTTTTTATTTTTTATTTTAAGAAAACAGCATATTGAAAAATTCTTTTTGTGATTTATTGGTTCTGTTTTCTGGATTTACAATTGGTTTTACATATTGGAACTTGTTTGCTTTGGTGTGCTTTTTTGGCAACTTATTTTTTGCACTGTTTGTTCTCTTCTTTAGTTAGTTAAATAAATCTTCAATTTATGAGCCAAAGTTATTCATGGTTTCTCCCTCTTGTGAAGCATTTGTGATATTTAGTTACTTTAAAGAGCATTTTCCACTTTAAAAACCAGGTTTCCTACTATGGGGTTAGCTTAGGCCGAAGCCTCAGCAAGTAGCTGGCAACTGGCTGGGTTGGGATGAGCTTCTTCTGGGCCAGCCAGTGAAGATCCTGGCTTACTTTTGTGGCTTTTTCTGGAGGCCTCATACCCTCTCTGCCGTGTTCGTGACTGCTGTCTACAACAGTTTGTCTTTAAACCATCAAGAACGCCTCTTGTATTTTCATGGGATTCACTTAATCATTGATTGCAATGATTCTTAGAAGTGAAAGCTTTTCTTAGTAAAACAACCTGCTCTTTATTTTTATGGTCTTTCTTATTCTTATGGGGGAGGCACTAAAGTAGTTAATTGAGACATTCTGTCTCATCTGTAATTAGCAAAGATAATTCCTTTACAAAATACTTTTTCAGGAAGATCTTTAATATGATCTTTTTGTCACTTTAACTCTTTTGTGTTTCTGACAATTTTACTGCCACAATATGCTATATCATTATCATCAATTATAACAGTCATTTTCGTGGCTTTCTCAGTTTAGCCAATTGCTCTCCAAATCTTTTACATCAACTCTTTGTGGCCCTGACCATCCCTTTAGTGTGAGTCCTATTCTTTTCATACCATTACACCACCCCAACCACACCTTCCTCAGCCTAAATCAGAGCCTCATCATTTTCAGCTCCATCTTATTGCACCTCTTCACCAAATCATCATCTGTCCTTTGCTCCACATGTCCAAAGAGCCTTAGCCTGTTCCTCTTCTGAACAATACCAACTCCCTCCATACAAAACTTTAATCATTCCTTAGCATTCACTTTCTGGTCACCCCGTGACTGCACATATCCAGATGATTAGTCTTTATGTCCTACTTTAATCGGCCATGTCTTACTCCCATTGAGCATTCTGCTCACACAGCTTTTGTAAACTGTTCTCTTCAATGCCAGAGAAACGCCCTTACAAGTCACAAAGGGGGACCATGGGAATTTCCTCTGTACACCTCTCACCCTGGGTATTACTGGGTGCCCACACCTCCATCTGCACTCAACATGTTACATAAGTAGCAGAAATATTCTACCTTCTCCGAAACAACTCCATTGCTGATATCCAAATTTTAATTTAACAGTGTGCATTCTGCCTCCCTATGACATACTTTCTGTTAAAAGGTTACATATGCATGCAGACAGTCCTTTATACCATTTCATCTTTTATGCACTCACATCCAACCAACTGTGCATTGGATTGAGTTTCTCTTAACACCTTTACCACACTTGCCACATGACATGCACTCACCTCTTCCATGCTTTCTGTTCCTACACCTACAACCATCACCATGGTCTTTCATGCATTTACCTTGGGACCTTTCACAGCCAAACTAGCTTTCTGCTTCAGTATCTTCTCCTTCATTTTCATTTCATTTTCTGTCATCATTGCTAAAACATCCCCATACAAGACCTCCCATGGCAATTCTTTATGTACTTTCTTGGTTATCACTTCTATCACAATGATGAAAAGCAATTGACTCTTTTATGCAGCCCCTTCTTCCCTATCTTAGTCTGCTTTCATGATTACTGTTTCTGCTTCCTTATGCATTGACATAAATGCTGACACTAACCATTCCCAATGCCTGCTTCACCAAATCAAAGGAAGGGTATGCTTTCTACAGATCCAGAAAAGCATAATTTTCCTGACAACAACTGCATCTGTTGTTACCGTAGTGGAAATTAACCATATTTAATGTAGTTGACTTTCACTTAATTCTTAACTCTTTTCTCTAGTACTCTCAAACATTTCCATTACCAGTCCCAAAAAGTTGACTACTCGAGATGAACCACACTGCAATGGATCACCCTTTTCTTTGCATATCTGAATGAGTATCTTGATTTTCCAAACTTCAGGAATCCTTCCTGCAACACATGTATACCATATATACTCGTGGATAAGTTCTCCCGCGGATAAGTTGGGACTTGATTTTACTGCATAATTTCTAGTATTTTATAATGTCGGTCGTATAAGTCTGTTATGGTGTATAAAATCTGTACATTTTGGTTTAATTTTCTATTATATTTTGTTCAAAACAAGACAACAGAACTACATTTAGGATAAAAAAAGGCATATCCTCTTCCCTTACACCTCACTTTTATAACAGTTGTTCTCAGCTTAGTGCTAATTTGGTATTACAGCCTGGGAAAGGAAGACTGAGCCGACACCTCAGGCTATTGGATGGACATCTGGGACAACAATTTGGTTTACAGCCTGGGAAAGACGGACATGAGGCAATATCAAAGAACGTTATTATCTGGGAAAAGATAGATTAAAGAGTTTGAGCAAAATTCATCAATCATATTGACAGTCAGCCAATCAGGTACATGTGTTGTGAAACCACGGCATGACATTTCATAATAAATATGCCTCATTTGAAAGCAACGTCAGAAGAAGAGAAACAGTGACAAAGGAAGAGCAACGTCAGAGAAGACAACAAAGACACGTGTGACCAGTTTTCATCAGATCGTCAGTTAACAGCATTTTCATGAACGTCGATTGCTAAATCAAACGCCACCCTGGGACATTCATCCTTGTCATCTGTAACTTTTTCGTAAGCCTTTCCTAAAGACTATATATATTCAGACTTTCCTATCAGTACCTATTTTCTATTATTCTTTGTCCCAGTGGTATTATTATTCTTGTAATAAATACCATGCTGCTTTTAACTTTCTATGCTTTGTCTTAATGTCTAGAGTCATTAAAGTAATAAGTTAGATTTCTTTGAGCACCTAGTGCAGCTGGACTTTTGCCATTATTCCTGTACTGCGGGGTTTATTTTGGCTGAGAGTAAGAGCTCAAGTCAATAGTAGGAACAGTACGTGAAGAAGGTATTCTTGGCTGATAAATGGCCTATAGTCAAGAGTACTGAGTCTTTGTATGTTTAAATGTATTCTTGTAGACCAAGAGTAATATTTAGGTCTGAAATATCATTAAAACATTGCATGTTGTTCGTGCCGATAATAAGTAAGTCTCTTGAAGTGCTGAGTGACAGGCTGTGTTATTCCTAAAGCACTTGTGTGGTTTAAAGTGCTAGAGGTTAATCAGCATGTGTGTGTCATTCATGGGGCACTGTTGTGGTTAGGGTCGGTGTGTATGCGTATATCTACAGTATGTATGTGTGTGTTCATCTTAAAGTGCAACAGTAGACCCACCCAATAACGAACTTGACAAGAACACTTACCCTTGAGGGAAAACAGGTAAAGGGTAAGTAAAGGGAAATAATACGATAATACAGTCGAATGTGGAAAACTCACACAATTGGTCCAAGAGATTATGAAAGAGCACGCTGCCTTTTTTTCTATGTATTGTGCCCATGTGACCACACAGTAATACCCGAACTATTCCGAAGCAACGTTTGCACTGATTTGTGTTTTTTTGTATCTCACATCCTCATACAAGTTAATTGTAAGAGCATCCCTTATCTATGATTGAGCGTTCGATCAGAAGAAAATATGAAGCTGGTTTAAATTAAACGTCGTTGAAGTAGTGAAAGAAATTGGTAACTGCACTTCTGCAACAAAATTCGATGCGTCTGAAAAACTGACGAGAGATTGGAGGAGGCAAGAAGATGTAAAAAAAAAAAATTTAAGTGTTGCATTTTTGAACGGGCGTATAAGTCAGGGTCTGATTTTATGATCGATTTTTCAGGTTTCAAGAGCAGACTTATACGTGACTATATACAGTAGATCTGTCACCCATTCAACTCCAGGACCTTCTATTGCCTTCAACATTTCCAATACCATTTCAGTGGGGCCTGTTGTTTTACTTACTGTTTCTTTGGCTTTTTAGTGCTTTTGTAGCCTCCTATTTTTGAAAGCTTACAGCTTAGTCCTTCCATTTTCTGACAATGAACATTATTATCCCATTTTTTTCTCCTCATTCATCAGATTATCCATATACTACTTCTAGGTATTCTTAATTACACTGCAATTAATAACAATGTTATCTTCCACATTTCTAAATCAATTCACACCTATTACATCCTGTCTTTATTTTGCCATCTACTTCAGGATTCTGACCACATCCATCTTTCCTTCTCAGTTTTGCAGCTCACATGCAAACTGTTCTCTTTTCACTTTTTGCATCCACCCAACTGCACTTATGACATTTCTCTTTGATTCCTTGTAGATCGCTGTGTCAATTTCTGCCACTCCTTATAGCATCTTGCTTTTTCTCAATTGCCAACATATTTTCTTGTGTCTTCATAGATCCTTTGTCCCACTTGCTATTAACACCTGAATTTTCTGAAACATCATTTACTCTTGCTAGCTATGTTTCAGCAGATGTTCTTCTGACACTACCTTCCTTAAATTATGAACTTTGGCATATACTTCCTACTTTTCTTTATGTCTTTGACTAAATAATCTCTTAAAACTATACAGCGTTTTGATACACAACTCTCTCCAAAGATCTACTTCACATTTTTCACCATGCCCCAATCACATTTTCCTCATCAGCAATTAGTCTATAGTGCTCTTTACACCACCACCATGTTTCATTGTTTTCTTCCTTCTTAAACATGCATACAAAATTATTTTCATTGTAAAGCTCCAGAACCTTCTAGCCCTCAAAATGCCTGGTACTCAATCAAAAAACCAGATAGACTCCCTAATAACTGTCAGCACAGGTTCAACATGCCTTTTAAAATCACCACCCTTTACAAACACATTTCCTGAGGACTGCCGGACATCACCTCAGCCTGTCACAAGCCTCATTGTATTTCTGTAGGCTCACATTATGAGCCATCATAGTTCACATATTTGCACTGTGATAACTGCCAGTGGCCTGCTACAAGCTCAAGACATCTTCATTACAAAAGTTCTAATATGCAGTCTCTTATCAGCCAGAGTTAATAAGAGAACTCCCAGCCTTGACCAAGCAGAAAATGTTTCTGAACACTACTTCCTGGTGATGTCAGCTGAACTCTCTCTCACTCAGTTCCCACCATACTGTGCAGCACCACACTACATTCATCTTTCTCTTTATCATTTCTGCCAACCAGTGGGGTATATGAGGTGACGTCTGCTGTTTACCAACTATCATCTTAAAGACTGCAACATGTTCAGATACTCTTGTCACTTCCATCTTTGTTTCTGCCCATTTTTCTAACACAAGTGCACCAACCTCAGCATTGCCATCACTGCTTCCCTGCCAGGCAAACTTGTACATATGACTATACCCAGTAAGTATTTTCATACCTTTAACTTTTTTCCCTGTCTTCTGTATACAATACAAATATAGTCTCCTTCTGTTCACTACTTCCACTGCTTTGCCCAATTTTACCGTCATACTCCCAACATTCTGTGTTACAATTTTTATACATACTTTTTTACACGTTACGCACTTCAGTTCCTTTGTTTTCCTTGCCACCAAACCAGCCCTCCCACGGTGCATCACGTCTAGGACCATTCAGGTTCAATTGCCTGTGGTTTTTCTTTTTGACGTAGGTAGGCGGGAATACTATTGGCTGTACAAGATTCACACTTTGTAACTCACTTTGAACATCATCATGGGGGCATTGGAGCAGAAACGTTAAGGCCAGATGCTCTTTCTGACACCAGCCTCCTTTGTCTTTTAAGATACACAAGAAGGACAGTGATCTTATTCTAAGTCACAGGGTTACTATGCCAATCTTAGCATAATTGGATTGCATTACTATAAATAAATATTAAAAGCAAACATTAATTTCAAATAAGTATGAATGATATTTTTTTTATATTTCTACAGATTGTTTCTGCATTTTACAGTAATTCCATAGCATTATAATAAATGTCCAAAGAATACTATAGCTGGAGCTGCAGTCAGAATTAAACATCCGGTTTTTGGCTCACTTTTGTTTATTTCCAGTTGCCTTGCATCTTGTATTGTTTGTGACTGTTGCTTTATTCAACCTTCCAAAAGTAAATTTAAAAATGCTCAGAAAATGTTATTCAGCAACAGAGTCTTAAAAGCCTAGAACTTAAATCCGAAAATAATTCTTGTGCGGTTTGGACACATATTTTATTTGGTTTCAGAATTATGAATATGTCTGTTTTAGCAGTAAACAGTGTTATCCTGGCTATTTGCATAAACACCTCTCTTTTTTCTTGTCGCATTCATTACTGATTTTGCCCTTGTTCACATTAGCATATTCATTAGAGTTTCTGCTCAATGTAAGGGATCCAGAAGTTGCATCCTAATTTCACTCAAGCACTCTGTGCATCTCCTTTGTAAATCAATGCATTGAATGTTCCAGCACATTTACAGGGACATGCCAATCCATCTGCTTTGTAACTCTTATCCACAGCATTTTGCACATTGAAGATGTAAATAAAGCTAAACTTCTGTCAACCTAAATGATGTTTAACAAATAATGCTTAAATTTGAAAACTTTTATCAGATTTCATACCTTTTTAGTATTCCTTGAATTAATGAGAAAAAAACAGCAGAAGTGTGATTTGCTGGATAAAGAAATACATAAAAATTGGTTCATTAATTGAGCTGTCAGAGACAGAAATTACAAATTATATTCAGTCACCGTACTTTTAATATTTCATACCAATTAATGTTTAAGTTACTTAAGCTTCATGGCAGCTTAAATGATTTATCAGCTTTAAGTTTATGTTATAAACATTAACGGCAAAGTTTATTCCATTTATGATACACAACAAAGTGAAAAACACTGAATTAAAAATTAAACTGAATTGACTGTGTGACGCTATGTAAAGCCAGTTCATCTATTCAGAGCATATTCTTCACCAACATGAGTAATGTGCATGTCACTTTGAGCTCTCATTGTCGAGACAATCTCCTGAACTTTGTTTAATGCATTGCGGGACTACTAACCCCTCACAAGGAGAAGAAGTGGTGCACTAAAAAAGTAAATGTAGTCATTTAAATTCAGGGACACTTTTCTTGACAAAATGAATTTGCAGGCTCACAGACACTACCAAAATTCAATAAGAGGTTCCTTTCTGTTTTGGCTATCTGAAACTCAAGGTTCAATAAAATAACCAAAGGGCTAGTTTTTTTTATTAAAGCTATAAATGAATGAACACCATGAAATTTGTTGACAAAACAAAGCAACTCTCACGCCATTTGTAAAACTACTCAGTCAGTCAAGCTGATTTGTTTAAATTAGGTTGTCCTGTACCTTTTTAGAAGCCTTCAGGATCTTTGCTTCCACTACAGGTGTTTACAGTTTGCCCCAAAATCCCATGACTCTTTGTGTGAAGAAGTGCTGGTTTCTGACTTCAATACACTCCATCCTTATTCTTAACTACATGATCAATTATATTAATAAAGTCCAAATACAGTAGCAGGAATTACTGTTTGGATTTCAGGAACACCTTGCCTTTTTCTTATTGGTTCATATACCGAAAAGAGTGGCCCATCTGCATGATTCTATTTAGATTTCAGGACCACTCTGCCTCTATACACTGCAATATGATCCTTCTCAATTACTTAACTGAAAGAATTATTCTGGATCAAATTTATGGTGTGAGGTAGTCACCAGCTCGATGTACTTACAGGAGTGGGAGTGTGCACAGGGTTGCCTCCCAACACCAGAAAGCAAAAGCTGACTAAAGACACTAGTGAACCAAGAATGAAAGAGGATTATCTAAGTGGAAAATGAAATACATAATCCAAAAGCCAGGCAGGAGAACAAAACACAAGGCTAGCAATCACAAAACAAAATATCCAAAATCAGAAAAAAGAGCTAAGCAAGAGACAGAAACATAATAAAATGAAACTGTAAAATGTGGAAGCACTGGGCGAGAGGCTTTCTGAACAACTGAATACACAGTGCTATAGCAAGGACTTCTAATTAGACTCCTCCCATTACATGACTTGGGCATGATAAATGTTGCCTAGCAACAGACACAGATAGGAAGGTAAGAAGGAAACTGCAAACAATAAGGAACAGCGCCTGACATGTTGATGCCTTTGAGAATTTTGAAGACCAGTGTCAATCTCCATGTAGCCTTGTAGGTTTAGGACTAAATACATTTAATTCACTTATTAACTAGGACATGTCCTTTAGACAAGGGTAATACTTTCTAGTACTGGTAGGACTTTTTTAAGTCACAGATCACTAAACTACCTATCTTGGAGACTAATACCCCACCTCACACTAGGTTTTTATTATCATGAAATGTGTTAGTGCCCTTCCAATATAATAATTAGACTAACAAGTTATCATCCTGGAGAGGAATCACTCACAATATTAACTGGAATTCCATCATACAAATGAGCAGCTTCAGAGCCAGCTCAGAGAAACCTATGAAAAACAGCAAAACTGCAAAGCTACAAAAGAATTCCAACTAGTGCAGAAACAGCAAGCAGTCCATTAAACACAGTAAAACACCAAAAGAGTGATGTAAAGAGTAAAAGATCTACACTGGCTTTCAAAGGTGGCATCATTTTTAAATACGGACATTTTGATAACATTTGCTCCCTCATTTTAGGTAGTTTATACATACATTAGAAACCACTGGCAATTGATCAATCCTTGCTTTTTTTTTGTTTAGAGCATTTTATTATTCCCATGACAGTACTGTCGAGGTAGTGATATCACTGTATTTGCAAAACTTAAGCACTTTTAATCCAATTTGGGCCAGTTTGTTTTAAAGAAGCATATGTGTGTGCTTACCATACAGTCACAAAAATAATGTACTGTGTTACAGTATATGGAAGTGACATCCCTTTCGCTCCCAGAAAATTACAACAGCAAATCTACTTGTCCTGTGGGCCCGACTACACACAAGTCCTGTGCATCCATCTGGATGGATCACCTACTTACCCACACCAAAGTCCTCCCATTCTGACTTCAAATTTCTCTCTCTCTATGAAGACTCTGACTTCTCTTCCTCACTCCATTCATGTGCTTGCTCCATCCTTATTCCGACACTGCAGGAGGCAACTTTATACCTCATCTCAAGGATGTTTTTGGCTATGCTGAACAACCTTTATTTGTAGCCCCAACATTTACTACAAGGACATCAGGCTAGAACCAGGCTCTAATGCTGCATGATGTCCTTGCACGAGGGGCCTTATGTTGTGTTTAAAAGATGGACCCACAACATCTCCCTAGCTACATGCTCAAGTAGTGGGACAGCACATTACTATATGTTATTTTCTGGTACTATATGCCCTTTAGTGGTCAAGAAGCAATGTCATTTCCTGAGTCTTCTCGTGGGCCTCAATCTCTCTCTAGAAGAAGGCCAGATTCCATCTCATTTGGGTGGTGCTCCTGCCTAATGCCCTCCTGGAGAATGTGGCCCACATACATGATGTACTGTTTACCCTCTCAGCTTCTGTACCCTCACACTGGTACAATTATCTGCTTGACCTCTCCTACTTCTACCAGTATCGAGGCTTACTGGGGCTATTCTTGATGTCCTTTTCTTTGGTAACCTCTTGCAAACCATGTGCCACCTTACTGCAGTGATCCTAGTTGAAGGCTGCAGCTAATATTCAGTAACTGAGAAATACTAAAGATAAGACTCAAACTGAATACATTGTATTTTTTATTATGATTACTTCATTATACTACAATATGTATTGCCCGTCCCATTCCTCATTATACAATTCAGGTTTTAAGCAAGATTTTCCATCAGGGGTCACAGGGCAGGTGGAGCCATTCTTGAATTAGACATTTATTATTTTTGATAAGCTGATCATTAAAATGGCATACTATTCAATCAAACAAATAATAACATAACAGATACAACCATTTACTTCAAAATTAATTTAGAGAAAACAAAAGAAAATTAGAAATACAAAAGGAAAAAAAGCAAAACAGCCCCTACCCAAGAAATCAGACATTTATATTTACTGTACTGCACACCTGGACAATTTAACACTTCCAGGCAACCTGAAAGCAGAAATACACGCTGAATGGGACACTGCAAGTAAAATTTATTTTTCTCCATCTATTTTTTTTTCAACTTTATTATTGAAAGATTTTAGAAAACAGCTTTGCCTGGTTGGCACCCAAACGCATTATTGTGCAACCTAACAATAGGTTATCTATCATCTTAAATCAAGAAACCAAAAACATTTTCAGCAGTAAGATCTATTTATGCTTCCCTGTTTGAAGAGCATGATTATGGTTTACAAAACCTTGCCATGTAGTCTTATTGTGTGATCAGTCAGCAAGGGCTTCATGTATAAATGGTGCGTACGCCTGTTTCCACGCTCAAATCGCGATGTATAAAACCTAAACTTGGAGTAAAGCCACGCATATTTTCACACTAGCTCAAACCCTGGCGTACACAAGTTCTCCCCTCGGTTTTGCAAACTGGTGGCACCCAGCGTCAAAGCAGTGCTATTGTTCCAGTGTGGCTTCCTTTCTTTTTTAGATCCACATCCCTGATGCGGCTTTATAAATACACTGAAATTAACCACATAATGTTTATTAGTTTAATGCATCTGATTGTAATTAACCTGTAACAATATAATGGTCCACAGAATGGTCAAACTATTTTAAATACCATAGCTGCTTTAGTGTTGTTACTCTCACTGCACCGTCTTCTTCTTCTTTCAGCTGCTCCCGTTAGGGGTTGCCACAGCGGATCATCTTTTTCCATATTATTCTCACTGCACCACTCGGAGTTTTTATATCACTGTATCTGAGTGTGGAATCACAGCTCTACAGCAACTGATCAGAAAGAGAATTATCGGTATACAGCCTCAAGCACACGCTGTCATGCGGTATTTGAGCTGCTCTCATACGGCAAATGCTTCAGAGCCTTTCCTGTACGGACCTCGCGGCTCAGAAACAGTTTCATCCCAAGAACTATAAACGCACTCAATCAGTCCATCATGTGCTCCTTGTAGAACGCTTTGTACTTATAAGTACAATCACCTCACTGTAAACTTGCGATACAGTTATAATATTGCACAACCTGAGCCACTTTATAAAGTGCGTATTTACATATGATGATCATTTTTAAGATGAAATGCAGCAAAATATGTTTATTGTATTATACAGATAAAACTTTAACTTCATTTAAATAATCTATATTGTTAATAATTACACATGTGAGGACATGGTGTCGCAGCGCTAGCAAGGAGCTGGTGCTCCATTCACAGATTGTTCCTGCCTCGCGCTGTATTCTTGCTGGGGCTGGCGCGACACTGGAAGGATAGATGGATAGAATAAGTAAACATGTACTACGAAGATATTTCAATGTTCCTTAAAAGTTTTGAAGAATCTGTGTTCTAAGCTTACAGATGGCTTAACATCTATTACAGAGCTGACTGTGTGACAATTGGGTATTTGGAAGAAGAAAACTAAGGAAAGGAATTGGAGGTTAGTACATTTGAAAGAGACAGTACTGCTGCAATAAATTATTTCATCGAAGATGGCACACGGTGCAGCAAGCATCTTGCATGAGGCAGGAGCAATCTCTGGACAGGGTGCCAGCTCGTCACTATCACTGCACCACCGTGTTCCCATGTTTAATAACATGCTTTAACTCCTATCATCATGAAAATGATATCAAGTATACATCTCAGTATTTTAATTATTCAGAGAGCTGTAATATCATGAATGTAATGGATTCTGTGTCCTGTCAGAGGAAGAGAAAGCCTGTTTAAGAAGCACGTAGTGATTCACACACATAGAGCACATAGAAGATCAAATACAAAACAAAACATTTAACGTGCTACTTTAGGTACGATGGGATTTGAGAAACAGTAAATTAAGCTGACATTTAAAGCTTTTTTCCCACTGTGTCCCTATTTTTTTTTATTTTCTCTGGATTTTTTTGTGTGTAAGGATATTTCTGCTTTTGTCTCTACGCCATGTTTTAGTGTGAATTCTACGCACGGCGTTATGCATGAGACCCCAGATTATTGTAATTCTAAGCTTCATTCAGAGAGTTCTTTCTTCATTTTTGGAGATGCCTGCTAAAACATATGAAACTTTCTGGTGTTGCCCATGTTTCCACTGGGCAAGATGTTAGATTGCAGGATGATGAGATGCAGAATATCTTTGCATTTTTGTTTTATTTCAATATCGGAATAGAGAAGCTGGAGTCTACCAGTTAGTGTACAAAGATATGCGGTGCAGTTTTGCACTTATTACTGCTAACTCAAATTATGGCAACTCCTGAACTTTGGCCTTCCCATTCAAACAGTTAGGAGTCTAAAATCAGCCCAGAGTATCAGACTGCTAACATGCCATGATCACTCACTCCTTTACCTGTTCTGACTGTAACTGCTTCCTGTTCCACAACATGAATGTTGTTCTTTTGATTCCCTTTGTACTGTAATACATGACTTTTTTACACAGTGATAGGGTGCACTGCAGGATTCTAAAGTTCTAGTGACAGAGTACTGCTATATTCAATAAAAAAACTATTGATGGCAACTACGTTTATTGCTGGCTGATAGCTCCAGGTGGACAAATACCATGCATGCACTGTATAAAAAATTTAAAGTAAATATAACACAATAAAAAGATGTGTTCTGACCCAAGCACCATCCAGTTTCAGGAGTGTAACCACTATGATGACTTTAACCCCTTGTAGACAATTGTCGCAAAATGGTTTCAAACCACTTCCAGCCTGAATGCAGCTGAGGTGGCGTATGTATCCCACCAATGCTGGTTGATGTGTATTTGATACATACCACGGATCGTATTGGAAGCACTGGTCATGCCATCTAGCAGTCGTGGTGGAAACTACATCTGCCTGATGGAAGCGAAATAAAAACACTAATTATTTATTTTTTTTTATATAATTGTAAATAAGCCCTACAGTGGGCTGGCGCCCTGCCCAGAGATTTGTTCCTGCCTTGTGCCCTGTGATGGCTGGGATTGGCTCCAGCAGACCCCCGTGACCCTGTGTTAGGATATAATGGGTTTGGAAATGACTGACTGAATTGTAAATAAATTTAGGTGATAAGGTGTTAAGGGGACAAACTAAAGGGGACACGGGAGCCACAGAGCTAAAGTATCTGGGGGGCACTAAGCTGTTTATTCCCTTTTCAACCTAAGAAAAGTACAGGGGTCTGTAGGCCACCTGTATCCATAGGTCCACATTTAAAATGTGCCCAGTGTAAACAGTATTAATGTTGAGTTAACCATAAACAGGAAAGCAAAGACTCCAGATATAAATAGTAGGTGCTGTGGTGGCTGCCAGCAGTGTGAATGCACTTTATTTAAAAATCTTAGTCAATAAGCAGGGTCCTGACTAGATCTCCGTTTCTGTTTTAGCTTAATCTTGTAAGCAGTTTTCTTTACAACACCTTCAGTAATTAATTACATTTTTTTTAACTTTTAAGAACAGAGATGCCACCAGCTCCTGCAACAGCCTTCTGTTAGAGCAGTGATATTTACTGTAGTAATGCACTTCATTTTGTTGATAAATGGACACCCACCCATAAACATCCAGAATTTAATTATTAGTTCTAAATGGCTGGAATGAATAATCAGAAGGAGAAATAACTATTGAGGATGGATCTGAATGCTAACACCTGCACTGGTTCACCTGGGGAAGGCTTCATGTCTCTAAGCTGCCTGGCACACCTGCTTATTTCAAAATGTCATGGAATGAAATAGAAAAATGGATATGAGGGCAAAATGAGTCTGGCAATAACAAACTGTCACTGTACAACCGCCACCAGACATTTTCAACCATAACACCCCTGCAAAAGCAAAAAATAAATGAATAAAATATACACCCCAGATGCATAGGCTAAAAGTTATTCCAAACGTACATAATAACCTAGAAGACAAATAATACAGAAGTCCTTAAAGTTTTAATTACACTGGAGTGCTTTCAGAATGCAGCAGATGTTTTGGTGTTCTTGTTTTTTCTCTTTGTGTTTTGTTTCGTTATTTTAGGAAAGGGAGGGAATGATTTCTGCATACTGCACATGTTTATTTGCCCTGGTTGAAAAAGTGGGTAAGAATTCATTACCATTTAATTTACAACCCATCTGCTGCGTGTTTTAACACAGCTATAAATCCAGACGCACAAGTCCAAACAGAGCAACAAATCTTGAATAGAATTTCAGGAGCATACGAGCCCTGAAATGTCTTATAAAGTGCATGTTTAAAATGTGCCTTGCTTGCATCTACCTTTCCTGGTATATTTTATGCCAGCATAGACTATGCAGTTATCACTAAAATAATTATGAACCAATTTGTGACATTTCTGTGCCATATTTTATTGGCACTTATTTAGTTTGAAGATGTTTCCTTCATGCTTTTGTAAACTGTCATTTGTCATCTCTGTAACCCTTTAAGTTGTTCTAACTTGTTCTATTAGCCTCTGCCTTTGTATCGGGAATGCTGAAAACTATAAATACTGTATTCCTTTTTTCTGTTTCTGAGTTTTATAACATCTATTTGTTATCACAATTGTTTTTCCATTGTATTGGATAGTATGTTCTCCTCACATTTGCATACTATAGGATCTCTGCAAACCAAAGATGTGCTAATATTGTGCCTATAAGATAAGTGGGTGTTTTCACATTGTATTGTTATATTACTTTGAATCACAGTAAATTTATTTTGGCTTTCTTGACACTGATCAATACAAAAAGACTTCAGTTTCAAAGTGAGAACATCTCTGCAAAGTGATCCAAATTAATTACAAATATAGAACTCAAAATAACTGATCGCATTAGTATTTAGCCCCACTAGTATGACAAACCTAAATCATCGCTGGTGCAGCCAGTTGGCTTTAGAAGTCACGTAATTAGTTATTGGAGATCACTTTTCTTGGGATTCAGTTCATTATACAGGCAGTCCCCGGGTTACGTATGAGATAGGGACTGTAGATTTGTTCTTAAGTTGAATTTGTATGTAAGTCAGAACAGATACATTATTTTAATAAATGCTATTGTTGACCGACTGTAACCAAGCGTTCTGCCAATGAATGATGGAGTTTCACCTCTCTCTGACCTTTTTATTATTTCTACCTTATTTTCCATGATGATGGTTTTTCTCTTCTTTACTGTATCACCAGCACTTGCATCAGATTTGTGTTTCAGAGACATTCTTGAAGGGTGAAGACAAAAGGTTAAGGTGAGCTCTTCTGCACAGCACTGTACATGCTATCACATAAGGAAGGCACCCCTTGTCAGCACGTCTGGCGTACTGACGAGAGACAACTTCCTGCTATGTACGTAACAGTGCAAGCAGGCTTGCTATTGAGAATGAATGGGGGCGGCGAGGGGTGGTTCACCACCTGCCCACCACACAGTCACCTCCACTTGCATACAGTATGCTGCCTGCAGTGTCGGCCCACCGAGAGCGAACAGGGTGTGGCCAAAGGCGGTTAGTGAATTGCCCACCACCGCCCCCATTCAACAGGCAGCCACCTGAGGCACACTATATAATGCTTCCCCCCACCGCTCCATTCACCCTCAATGGCCTCTGTTCAGCCACAACCGGGTCACCACTTGTAGCATCACCAGCTGCCCATCGAGAACGAACGGGGCAGCCTTTCGTGGGACACTGTAAGGCTGTTTGGTGGGCGGGCAGTGAAATGCCCCCCTCTGCCTCATCCAGCCTTCGTCCTGTCAAGAGCAGTAGCTGCGGCGGCATGGTGGGCGGGCAGCAAACCAGCCACCTCCGCCCCCTCAAACCTCCATCCTACACATGAGTGCTTGCCGCTCACCCAGCCGCCCACTGAGAATGAATGGGGGGGCCGCCCGAGGGACACTACACTGCGTGAGCAGCGAAAGAGCCCCTCCAGCCACCACTTGTAGCATCCCCAGGCCTAAGATGATGGAGCGGCAGTTACTGAGGAGCCTGAGTCGCATCCCCCAGACAGATGAAGGAGTGGCTGCGGCCCCGTTCGTAAGTTGGATGTCCGTAACTTGGGGACTAGCTGTAGTCCAAAGGCATCTTTTCAGGAAGGTTCAACTTGTGATGAGTCAGTGTGGTGGCCTGTCCTACTCAATGAAAACATAAAAACACGATGATTGAAAAGAACAAGTAAGAGGTGTGATAAATAATTGAGCCTTGCCACAAAAAGAGGTGTGGAGCAGCCTCCTGTATACTTGGAAAATGGCTGATAAAGAGAAAAGGTTGTGAAAAGAAAGGTCTTTACAGACAGAAGTCCAGAACAGAACTAAGGTTTAGTACAAACATGGTGGGTTTTAAAATTGGAAGGAGGAAGTGACATCTTCAGGGGTGGGACCGGAAGTGCCGTTCAAGGGCCCAGGCGGAATTTCCAACATTTGGTTTGCGGGGAAAAAAGAGAAATGATCAGTGCACTCTGCCACCCCCTTTCGTGCCCTTTAGCTGCCTCCCATGCGCACGTGTGTGTCAGAGGATGGAAACGACAATATCCAAGACCCTAAAAATCTTTTGAAGTCATTAAGAAAGGAATGAGTATGGTGCAACTGTAAATCTGCCTAGAGCAGGCTGTCCATAAAAACTAAGCGATCCCGCACAACCCTATTCACCAGTCATGGATTTATGGGGGATTGGCAAAGTGAAAGCCACTGTTAAAAAAATTGCCATGCCAGAAGACACATGGGAGACACTGAAGAAGTTTCTATGGTCTAATGAAACTAAAATTGAGCTTTTTGTCCAGTAAAATAAACATTACTTTTGGTGTAAGCTAAACATTGCAAATTATTGAAAAACACACCATCCCCACTGTGAGGAATGGTGTTGGCAACATCATCCCAAGGTGATGCCTGTCTGCAGCAGGCCCTGGCAGGCTTATACGGTTAGAGAATAAAATAAATGCAGCAAAATAAAGGGAAATCCTGAAGAAAAACCCAATGCAGACTGCAAGAAACCTGTGCCTTGGGAGAAAACTGTTTTCCAGAAAGACAATGACCACAAGTGTAATTCCAGAGCTACATAGGAAGGGCTTAAAAACAACAATCTTAATGTCCTAGAGTGGCCAGATTCCCGATCTCAGTTTGTGGCTGGACTTGAAAAAGGCTGTTCACTTACAATCCCCATGCAACCTGGCAGAACTTGAGCAATTTTGCAAAAAGAAATGGGGGAAGAACTGCAGTGTCCAGATGTGCACATCTGATAGAGACATGTGTACACAGAGTCAAGGCTGTCATGGCTGCCAGAGTTGCAACTACTAAATACTGACTTGAACGAGCTGAATACTTAAGTGATCAATTATTCTGTGTCTTATATTTCAATTAATTTAGACCACTTTGCAGTGATCTGTTTTCACTTTGACCTCAAAGAGTCATTTTATGTACCTCAATGTTAAAAAGACAAATTAAATCCACTCTAATTCAATGTTGTATAACAACAAATTATGTATTATACCAAATAAAATGTGCACATTTTCATATCGACTGTCGGCAATCAATGGAGGCAGAGTTCTTAAACGAGTCAGAATGCAAATTAATGAACAAGGACCATCCATTGCCGAAGTGTGTGGAGTTGGACCTTTAGCCTACCAAAATGCAGTGCAAAGCAGTCGTACATGGGATACTTGCCTGTTGCATGGCACATTCACTCATCTCTCTCTATATATACATATATAAAATCCAACTTCTGTCTGTCTGTATGTATGTCTGTTTGCTTTTCACAAGAGAACTACTTAATGGATTTAGATCTTTTTTTTTTCTATAATTTGCTTGAACATTCCGGTTGATTTTGCGGCTTGTCTCATTGCACTAAGTATCATAGTTCGCTTGCAGTAGCAATTTATTTGCATGAATCCGAAAGAGAGGCTGTGGGCCGAGCGGAGGAGGAAGCGGGACCTCAGGAGTGGGGAGATGGGCGGGACCCCCCTTACTCATGTGACAGCCTCCGTTCGAGTTGGTCTACATCTCGCCATGTGTTGAAGCGTACCTTGCCTGCGCTTAGCTAGCGATACCTGTTTGTTCAGCAGACATTATCATCTAGAGATTGTTAAGGAGTAACATTTGAAATTTTTGAGAGAGATCAGAGCTACGAGTGTTTTAGAGGGTAGCTGCTGATTGGCAGAGCTATCACGGCCATGTGCTTTTCTCCCCACGCAGGGGATGCTCTCCCGTCGGAGCTGAACACAATCAGATACAGTGCCAACGTTTGACATTAGAGCATACCTACCTTCTGCTTGGCCAAAATTAAATTTTTTTTTAATTGATTTTTAAAGTTTGTCCTGTTTCACTACTACATGGACAGAACTGCGGAGGACAGCTAGTATAATATAAACCCACTAACCCACACTCAGTCATTTCAGCCTTCTTCTTCTTCTCTTGGCTGCTCCCATTAGGGGTTGGCACAGCGGATCATGTTCTTCCATATCATTCTGTCCTCTGCATCTTGCTCTGTTACACCCATCACCTGCATGTCCTCTCTCACCACATCCATAAATCTTCTCTTAGGCCTTCCTCTTTTCCTCTTCCCTGGCAGCTCTATCTTTAACATCCTTTTCCCAATATACCCAGCATCTCTCCTCTGCACATGTCCAAACCAATGCAATCTCGCCTCTCTGACTTTGTCTCCCAACCGTCCAACCTGAGCTGACCCTCTAATGTTCTCATTTCTAATCCTATCCATCCTCGTCACACCCAGTGCAAATCTTAGCATCTTTAACTCTAATAATTACAGCTCTGTCTCCTGCTTTCTGGTCAGTGCCGCCGTCTCCAACCCATATAACATAGCTGGTCTCACTACCATCCTGTAGACTGTTCCTTTCACTCTTGCCGATACCCGTCTGTCACAAATTACTCCTGACTAATGTTGCCAATTAACCTAAAATGGCTCTCACTGCCGCCCTGAAGTAAGGAGACTATGGTTCGCATCCCAGGTGTTCTCTTTGTGCAGTTTGTATGTTCTTCCCATGTACACATTGTTTTCTTCCAGGTGCTCTGGCTTGCACCCACAGTCCAAAGATATGCAATGGCATTGTTAAATTAGTGTTTGCCTGCATCTTGTGTGTTTGCCCTGTGATGGACTGGCACCCCTGTCAATGTGTCATTCCTGTCTTGTACCTGATGATTGATGGGATAGGCTCCTGGTGCACTGTTACTCTGCTCTAGATAACTAGGTTAGGAATCTAGAATGATTGATGTTCCTCTTTCGGATGTGGGATGTGGGAGGGAAACGAGGGTATGTGGAGAAAACCAACATGGTCTTCTGGAAAAACATGCAAATACTATGTAATTACTCTGCTGGGATTCAAAATCAAGAGCCCTAGAGCTGTGAAACACTGCATGACTTTACTTAGGCTCAGGAGAAGGTGCGACTAGTTTATTCAGTTTTCCCACTTTTGAACAAAACTTGTAAAGGGTTTCCCATGCATGACAAGCATCTGTGTTAGTCTCTTTCCTGATCCTGTGCTTCCAGAACATGAAAACCAAGAGCCTACTGTCATTTTTTTTTCAAAACTGAGTTTTTTTTTGTTTTTGGAGTTACTAGGTCTTTCCGGATGTAAAAAGGTAGTGGTGATGGCCAAATATGTCTTCATTCCGCTCATAGCACAATGGAAGTAGCTAGTATGTACACAGTATTTTACATACTGCAAGACAAAAACCTAGCAACTCCACTGACCAATGAGGAAAGACCAATGAAAATGTCGGATTACAATCACATGATATAAATGCTGCAACTACAGTATGTGATTTAAATGGCAGGTGTTATTAATTTGTGAAAAAAATATTATTGTGTATGTGAAGCTCAGGAAAAATGAAATCTAGAGATCGTTAATTATAGGGGCGACATCATTTTCTCAATTTGCCAAAAGCTTGAAAGGTGCGGCATGCTAGGGTTTTTCCATAGTTGGTGAGAATGGGTATCAGGAAACAGTGAATTCATGAACTCACACTCACTCTGGGTCAAAATAGAGTTACCAATGAGAGTAATGCACATCTCTAGGGATGTGAGAGGAAGAAGGAAGTACAAGAAGAAAGAAACTTGTTGACGTGCTGAAAATATACATACTCCCCACAGATACAGTAACTACTGGGTGTGGAATTTGAAATAAGAAATTTTGAAGCAGCAGCATTAACTTGCCATCTAAATCTATCTTGGCCATAACCACGGTGGTGCAGATTGATGACATGTACAGTAGTATGTGCAAGTAAGAATTTCACTGTACTTTGTACACATGACAATAATGACCCTGTAAACCACTCTGCCCCCATACTGCCACCATTTTTATGAGAATAATGCTAAAGAACATTTGCTCCAATATACAATGTATGTACGTAACTATACATTTAATATTTTTAGAAACTGAATTTCTGAATTCATGATTTAAATGTAATAATAATAATAATAAATTATTATTATTGCAAATTAAAAAAGGAGTTCCAAGAACACTGAATTGAATCAAGTAATCAAAGGCTCCCTACTGAGAAAAAAGTACATTATAACACTGAAACTGCCAATCAATAGAAATCCTGGATTGCCGTCAAAGGAATGTTTAGTCAAAGCGACTTTAGAATCTCAACGCTAACTTTTAAACCTCGGTAAAGCCCTTTGATGCTGCCTGCCTCAAATGAACTCATTACAACTTTTTCATACTTGTCGGCAGTCACTCACTCTTTCTCTCTTTTGTCTGTCAGGATGTCAAGGGATGCGGTCCATTTTGAATTCCTCAATACATTTGTCTCAGAGGCATTTAAATACGCAACTGAGATTGTGCTAGTCAAGATCAACTTGAAACAAAAGTTAATCAGAACTATTTAAATGACAAAAGAAAACAAAATCAAAGTCTTGACAGATAGTAAAAGGCTAAAGGAAGTAGACGCTTGCTGTGTGGAAATCAAGTTTTCAAAAAAACACCTTAGTTCTATTTAAAGTTGAAAAGATATCATGAAGGCCCCTCAAAACATTAGCAGTATGTGGTTAAAAAATATTATGGCTACTTCTTCATCTCTTCAGTTCTTCTACAATGAAAAGAATTTTATGAAGCAAAATGAATGCCACCCTGCATTCTGAACTGGGAGCAGCAGCTGAGAGGTTCAGGCTATTTTCCTTGATTTTTTGAAAAGTGATTGCTCTGAAAAATGCCATAGGCAATACAGATTGATTTGAGATGTACTTCTGTTTTAATTAGGATAATCAGAGTATAAAATGTCAGAATGGGCATCAGTAGACACGGGGCGAGGTCAATAAGTAGGAATAACTATGACAAATGCAGATGGGTATGGGCAATCATCAAGATGCTAGGAGCTTTCTCATCGTCATATCTCCATGAGGGCAGGTCCACTGTAGCCTGGACTGAAATGTCTCATGGGCAGTGGACTACATTTGAACATAATATGCTTTAAGTGATAGTGGGATGCCACATAATCGTTTAATCTAGCCTTGAGGTTTTTTTCAATGACTACAGAGTGATCTGGGCCAGAAACTGCTAACAATCAAGAGAAGTAGTTACTCTTTCATAATTCAAGCAGCAATATTCACAAGTGAGCATTTTATATGCAGTATTTCTATATTTACACTCTGGCAGACTGTTAATCAGAATCCAAGTTTTGTAAGTGCAATGGGCTACATAGTATGTACTCTTGTCACCTCACTGTGAGAGCTGGCCGGGTGGTTCCCAAAACACCTTTTTTACTGAAACAGATGAAGAAACAATTGGGTGGTCAAACAGATCACACCTTAAGGACATGCACAAAATGAAAGCATGACTGACAGAATTTAAATGACTGAAGCAGAAATACTGAGTAGAACTTTCCCATAACTTAATTTCAGTTGCCGGTAAATTGTCTTGGAGAATTGGCCTGTTAATGCCAAGGGATTTTTGTAATAAAGTTCAAGTCCACTTGAGTTTATCTTGATTATGTTCACATTTTTAATTAGGTCTATTATGATCGCCGGTGTCTCAAGAGACTTGATATATACCAGTATTACTTTATAATGGTCAGCCACAGTGGGCTGTCTTTCACCATGAGCCTCCTAACAGGAAATGTAGTCCAGACCCCTTCCTTTGTTTCACATTTAGCTGTGCTGCAGCTTTATGATAAAATCGTTTAAATTCATTCAAGCAACTCTCAATACCCCAGAATGCCAAAGTGAATCCAGGATTTTAGATTTTTTTGCAAATGTATTAAAAATAAAAATAAAGAAAAACTGAAACGGTACATCAACACAAGTATTTGCTTCCTTTTTTCAGTACTTAATGGAAGTACCTTTTGCATCAGTTACCGCCAGGAGTCTTTTTGAGTATGATTAAATAAACTTCACACACTTGGATTTGGGGATTTTGTGCTATTCTTCTCTGCCAATCCTCAAGCTCCGACCATTGGTAGGCCGCTATTTTCAGGTCTCTGGAGTAGGTTTTTATTTAGAGATATCTCTGTGTTCTGCTCCATTCAGCTCAACTCCACTCTGTCTATCTAGTCTCTCAGTCCCCGTCGCAAAAAACAATCCCATAGCATGATGCTGTCACCATAACTTTGCTGTTAGAAAAGTATTGCACAGGTGATGAGTGTTACCTGATTTTCTCCAGACATAACATTAATCTTGGTTTTATCAGACCAATAAATCTTGTTTCTCACAATCTGAGAGTCCATTACTAACTCCAAGTGTCTTACTGGGGAGAGGCTTCTATCTGGCTACTCTTCATAAAGCCCAAATCAGTGGAATGTTGCAGTGATGGTTGTCCTGCTGGAAGTTTCTCCTATTTCCATACAGGTTGCCAGTAAAAATGACCATTCTTGGTCACCTCTATTAACATGGCTCTTCTCTAACGATTGTTCATTTTGGTCAGGTGGTAGCTGTAGGAAGAGTCGTGGTCATTCCGGGCATCTTCCATTTAAGAATTATGAAGGCCACTGTACTCTTGGGAATCTGTGCTTTAACAGGATTCCATATCTAAGCTCAGCAGGCATTTTCTTCCACCTCATTGGTTGTTGTTTTTTCTTCTCTGATACAAATTGTCAACTGCAAGACCTTATATAGACAGGTGGGTGCCATTGTTAATCCTGTGCAATCAACTGAAATGACCAGAGGTGGACTCTAAGAAATGATCAGGCAGATTTCAAATATCATAGCAAAAGGTATGAATACTGTGTCAGTGTGATATTTCAGTTTTTTATTTATATACCAGTAACGGCACACTGCACAATAACGTGCGGCGAATACACTTGACTTATAGATAGATAGATAGATAGATAGATAGATAGATAGATAGATAGATAGATAGATAGATAGATAGATAGATAGATAGATAGATAGATAGATAGATACTTTATTAATCCCAGTTTAGCATTCGTTTGCTCAGAGGTTGATGCGCTTGCTGCTTCCTGAGCAGCTTGTTTTCTCCACTCTAGTGGCCCACTTCTTCTCTTCTTCCATTGGCATCTTTTTGCGTTAAAACTGCAATTACTTAGTACGTTTTTCTTAATTTTTCACTAAAGTTGGCAATCTGCCTCAAGAATGATTTAAGATATGAAGAGGTAGAGGACGTGATGGCGAATGTAGTAGGGTTGAGAACAGTGCTTGTACGCATGCACCTCACAGCCGCCCTCCTGCCCGCTGCCGAGAGTTGATTCTACAATAAAATAAAAATATAAAGAGGAATAACCTTGGAGGTCAATCATCACCCCAAAAGCAGATAGTAGAGGTCACATACGTATATGTGTACCAAATTTCAGGTCAATAGGTCAAACGGTTTGCGAGCTACAGATGATTCAAAATCCTGAACAGACAAATGGACAGCCACAGTAGCGTATTATATAAGAAGATAGATAATGCAAAATGGATTGACTCACTCACACATTCATCAACAAAAACATATTTCCTATTTAGTTAAAAAGCTGAAATTTGGCAGAATTTAAAATCTAGACCAATAAGTATCTACTATGAAACAACATTTCAATATATTAATAATTAAGGGAAAATGAACCCCCAAAATAGAAAAAGTTCCTGCAAAATTTGCTGACATTGTAGAAAAAGTTTTTTATTTGTTGGTACAATTTTTTATTTTTTGATATTTATTAATATTACTTTAACTTATATGCTCTGTGCTGCACTAAGAGAATGCTTTAAGCAAACAAAGCACACAGGAGTAGCAGATGTCAGCCAATGTGAATAGCACCATTAGTCAATAGGGTGGTGATAAAAGAAGACAGGATGGTGTCCTGCACAGGAAAAAGGAGAAGTGATCATGTTGTGAAATGGAAAGAGAAGGTTGGCAAAGCTCAAAGAAGAGGCAGAGCTCAATGGTTAGCAATCAATGTTTTTTTGGTTGACTACCAATACTCTTAGATGTATACCAGCTCTCATCTTGGTTCTGCGGTGACGACCTCCTGGCATTATGTATTGAGCGCTGTGCAACAATCTCACACAAATGAGTAGGAGAAGAGCTCCCCTGTGAATTATCAAGCACTGTGAAGCCCCAATACATAAACAAAGAACAGAAAGGGATTGACCCATAGAATTTTGGGATGCATTACCAAAGTATGAAAGGCAACTGTGCGGCTCTTTCAAACTGCTGTGTGGGAGGGGAAATGAGCAGCACAACAACAACTGCACAGCAGTTCAAAAGTACTGCCTGGCACCAAGAAAATATTTGGAAAAAGCAGGAAAAGTGGGACTTGATCTATGGCAAGAATGTTTATCTCATGGACAATTGTTTATAGCATGTTCAGGAGTAAGCAGCCCCACTGATCTAATACTATTATTTCACTGATGCCTTTATCCAAGATGACTTACAACATCTGAGATACAATTGTTTTCCAACTGGAGTACAGGCAGGTGAAGTGATTTGCTTATGTTAACCCTGTATCAATAGATAGATCTGAACCTGCATCCTCAGGGTTTGAAGTCCTAGGCCCAAAGCCACTATACCACACTGCCTGCCAATAATATAATAGCCCTAGGTAAAAAAAATTAATGAATTAATAAATAAACAAAAAAACTACAAATGTTGTCTACAGAAAAGCACTTAGTTACATAGTACTTCTGATATATCCGATTAAGTAATGGCACTATAACAGAAGCCCTTTATCATATGAAATTTCCCGGGTCAAGGTGGGTAACATAGCTAGTTTTTAATAAACCTGCAAAACGTTTGCATTATCATTTTGGGGTATTGAGTTTTGCTTGAAAAAATAATTTACATGAGCACAAGACAGCACAATAGCAAAATGTGAAAACAATGAAGGGGTCTGAATAATGTTGGAATATCCTGCTATAATGACGTTTTAGGTTAGGTTAGGTTAGGGCGGACTGGTGGCTCTGAGAGGAAGGATCTGCGTTGGTACCTGGAAGATTGCTGGTTCAAATCCCATTACTGCCAGAAGAGATCCTACTCCATTGGGCCCTTGAGTAAGGCCCCTAACCTTAAAATTGCTCCAGGGGCACTGTACAATGGCTGACCCTATGCTCTGACTTCCAAATGTCACATTCAAAGACAATTTCCCTTCAGGGTCTAATAAAGTGTACCAAATACTAAAAAAAAAACACCCTCCTCCCAGAAAGGATTCTTTATTACACAAGCACATCCGCCCATCCATTTTTAAACCATCTTAATCCTAGTTTAGGGTCACATTGAACTAGAGTCTATTTCTACGTCATTTGATGTAAGGCAGGAAGTAAAGGCACAGTCACACACATATCCTCGGTCACTTATAACAGTTCATAACAAGTGCCCCAACATGCATGCCTTTGGAATGTCGGAGAGGAACTGGAGAAAGCCTCAGACAAGCACAAGAAAACCATGCAAACTGCACACAAATTTCACAGGCCTGGGATTGTAAACTAGTTTTCATAGGCAACACTATTGACTGTGTTACCATGTTACTACTCACATCTAAACCATTATAGGGACTCCATTGAATACATTAGACCCCCAGCTTTTTCAAAGTTAAACATCTTAATTAATACCCACCAATACACAAACATTGTGCTACTGTATATTTACATATAGGATTTCTGCATGAAAATGATAATTATTCTACTTAAATTTTACTAATATAACATCTGTGATGGAAACCAGGGTGCCAACGACCCAAACCCCCAACACGAACACACACAAAGTCCCAGGTTCAAATAAAAGATGGTTTATTCAACCTTTTTCTTTCCACAATACCACCAAAGCACAGATTTCTCTCTTCACAATACACAATAATCTCCACCATACTCTTACCACCGCACTGCCCTCCTCCAATTGAGTGTTGCCTTTCTTCCTCCCAGCTCCGGTTCACCTGGGTAAGGGAGTGTGGTCCCTTTTATTAAGGACCTGGGAGTACTTCCGGTGTCTGGACCACTACCCAATGGAAGTACTTGTCATATGAAAGTCCATTGCAGCAGGGAGTTTGTCTTCCTGCAGCCCCCTCTTGCGGCACCCAGTGACCCCAGCAGGGCTGTTTTGCCAGACTACATTTCCCGGCATGCCCTGCTGCCTTCCCACTGGGCACTGATATCTGGGTCTGCTACCATCTAGCGTGGTGGGGGAGTAAAAAAAACCCCAGCTACATCTTTCCTTTCGAGTGGGCAATCCGTTCATCCCTTGTGGCCTCTTCCTTCTGGGTCTGATCCTTTTCTTTTCCTTGGCCTGGATGCCTGTCTGTCTGTTAGAAGCCTCCCGTACCGGTAAGAACCATCCCTTCTTCTGGCCAGAAAGCCTGTCCAACCCCTGTGGCATCTACACATCAAGTATTCTTACAGGGCATGTTTTGGGGACAAAATGAAGCATGGTTTGTTTTTTGTTTTACTCAGATTCCATCTTTAAAAAGGTAAATGCACAGAAAGGATCATAATGCTTACTGAAGAACATAATGATAATGAAAAAAAAAAAAACTCAGAACATGAAAAGTACAGATTATGAATGATAAATCTTTTTTTTTTGAGTGAAGTATTGAAAGCATAGTGGTTGTCCTTTGAATTTGAATTTGACAAGGAACTTCAGAGACAGTTCCACAGAGAACAGTTTTGGAAAAATTAGAAAGGCAAGAATCAGAGCTCCAGATCTCTTTTTACAAATATAGCAGCAAAAGCAGGTTTCAAGGTGTGCGATTTGTGAAATTTGAATGTAGCCAGCAAGACCCTACAGGAAACTCACATTATAGCAACCAACTGCAGTGCCGGCTGCCTGGAGAGAATTTCAGTAGTTGTATGGAAATGAGAAGTCTATTGTTATCATCATTAATTAAGTTTCAAGTGCTTAACTAAAGCATTGCTGATTTAGACATATTCTGTGAGAAATAAAGGAACAGATTCTTCTTTGTGAGAAAATCACAGAAAAGAATAGGCATTAATAAAAAGTTCTGTTTTAATTAAAGCAAGAAAATGAAAACAGTGATAATTACAGCAAATGTTGTAACACTATTGTTATTATGCACATGAAAGTAATTTTACAAATAATTAATAATGAATCGTTGCCTGAAAAGTCTGAGGAGCTAAATAAGAGTTGTGACAGAAATATTGAGAAGCCATAAACTCAAGAATGGGGGACTGCATGATGGTCCTGTGATTACCAATGTCCAGCGTCAGAATCTTAGGCTAGAACCTTGGCCTGTTCATGCTGTATCTAGTTGTTTCTTCTGCTGCTGGTTTTTCTCCCAAGGACCTTCATTTAACAACTTTAAATTGGCCCAGTATGGATGCATAAAAAACTTGATTAAACTGGTTCAAAGATGAATGGCAGATGTTATGTTTATTTTTATTTCCTTTGTCTTTTATTGTTATTTCTGATGTATTCCTCGACTGGGTCCTTCAGTGCCTCATTGACATTAGTAGAGTGCATTTCTGTTCTTGATCCTGGATATTTTGCCTCTGTTTTGTGGATTTTTAAAATTTGATTTTGTTTTGATACTTTTTTTCTTACTCAGGGTAACCCTTTCAGGCGAATCCTTTTTTGTCATTATTTAGATTTTTGTAAAGATTTTGTTTGGAGTTGTCTCAAAGCCAGAGGCTTTAACAGTTCCTCTTCATTTTGGGGCATTATTTGGTATTTTCTTGTGACATTTAAGAAACAATCTGAACTTTTAAAGCCAGTGTAGGAATTTTTATTGATTAATAATCTATACGATGTCCATCGAAGAGGATGCCATAGTAATGTGTGATTAATCCATTCGGCAAGACTCCTACTTTATTTACCTTACCCTTCTCTGTTGTAGGAGGCAGGTCTCCAGCCTTTAGACTTATATCACGGTAAATGAGGCACACTCATTTTAAGAATATATTTATTGACAAATATAAGTATAGAAATATGATAACTGCATATATCTTGTGACGTGTGAGTCACAGACTTGCATAAGAGAGAAGGAGGTGAGTCCAGGTTTTTGAAAAAATTAGATTTATTGCTGTGAAGACAGGAACATCCATCCATCCATTTTCCAACCCACTGAATCTGAACACAGGGTCACGGGGGTCTGCTGGAGCCAATCCCAGCCAACACAGGGCACAAGGCAGGGAACCAATCCCGGGCAGGGCGCCAACCCACCGCAGGACACACACACAAACACCCACACACCAAGCACACACTAGGGCCAATTTAGAATTGCAAATCGACCTAACCTGCATGTCTTTGGACTGTGGGAGGAAACCCACGCAGACACGGGGAGAACATGCAAACTCCACGCAGGGAGGACCCGGGAAGCGAATCCGGATTTCCTTACTGCGAGGCAGCAGTGCTACCACTGCGCCACTGTGCCGCCCAGACAGGAACATTCTCAAAGTATTTATTCAAACGGAAGCTGTCACTTAAACACACACAGCACTCAAGCAGTGACAATGACATTATCTGGCATTCACTCCCTGCCCAGATCAGAAGAACAGATAGCCATCCTGCACATTTCTGCATACAGAAAGTGAGTGGAAGGCCACATCAATGTCCATTTTTAAATGTTTCCCACCTCAACCATCAGGCCACAGATGTATTACACAGGGAAGCTGTGAACTTGCAGCTGCCTGGGTCGGCGCTACGAACCTGCAGTTGCCTCAGCAACAGACAAGCAGCCCTTGATAGACATGTCAATCGGTGTGCAACCCCATTGGGGTGTGTCTCAAAAGAGCTCAAAAATTTCACTATATATGTAAGAGCCAATTTTAGAAAGTTAAAGTTTTGAGTTAAACTCATATTAATGTTTGCTTAATTTGAATAGAATATAATTTCTTCCATAGTCATACAGTTTTCTGACCGCTTTGAAATGGTTCAGAAACGTTTTGAAATGGTTCAGAAATGATAAGTGAATAGTAACGATTTAAGATGTAACAAGATTAAGCTTAGAACTGAACTTTTCTTATTATAAATTTTTACATTTTTTGCTATTTTAATTTTCTTTTTTGTGTGAACTGTTTTACCTTGAACTTAACTAAACTTTTAAAAATGAAGATATTTTGTCTGTGGAATCATTTCTGCGCATCAGGCTTTTGTTGAATCCCATTTTTTAAGTTAGAGCTGCTGAACTTTGGCAACTTTGGGAAAACGCAGCTACATTTTCGTCAGAAAACTTGCCATCTGAAGGCCTTGAACTGGAATCTACCATCTGAGGATGCTTCTGGTTTAGGTTTAGGTTTATTTGTCATATATAGGTTAACACAGGGTCAACATACAATGAAATGTGTATGACGAGAAAAACAAGTCACTCAGCCTAGATCCAATAAAGCTTAAAAAAAGATTACAAGTTAAAAATAGACAAGTCATATAAAATAAAATGTGTATGTTTTAAAAGAGTTTATGAGTTGAATGAGCAGCAAGTACAAATGACAGTTATTGCACAGATAATGTTTTATAAGTACAGATGCATATTCCATAAAGTGCAGATGCATGTTCCAGTCAGTATTCTGAGTGTGTGCAGGTACAGTTTGTGTGTGAGTAGTGCAATGTAGATGTAGTGCAATGTAGATGTAATGTAAGTGTGTGTAAGTGTTCAGGTGTTGCTGTTGAGGAGTCGAATGGCCTGGTGGTAAAAGCTGTTCTTAAGTCTTGTAGTTCGAGCAGCCAGACTCCTGTATCGTCTGCCAGACGGTAACAAGGAGAACAGCTGGCGTGCTGGATGGCTGTGGTCCTTTATGATGCTGCTTGTCTTGCGCAAGCACCGATGGAGGTAAATGTCTTCAATGGCAGGAAGACTCTTGCCCGTGATGTGCTCTGCTGCCTTCACCACTCTCTGTAGTGATTTCCGGCTGCTGGCAGAGCAGCTCCCATACCAGACGGTAATGCAGCCCGTTAGCAGACTCTCGACCACACTCCTGTAAAAGTTTGAGGTGATGTTGGCATTTATGCCAAACTTCCTCAGCCTCCTCAGGAAGTAGAGCCGCTGGCGAGCTTTCTTGACCACAGTGTCTATGTGAAGGGTCCACGAGAGATCCTTGGTGATGTTTACTCCGAGGAACTTGAAGCTGTTAACCCTTTCAACTTCTATGCCGCTGATGTAGATGGCCTGGTGTTCTCTGCCTTGTTGTTTTCGATAGTCCACAATCATCTCCTTGGTTTTGCTGACGTTAAGAGACAAGTTGTTATCTAGGCACCAATTACTCAATGCCAGCACCTCCTCTCTGTAGGCCATCTCATCGTTGTCAGTGATAAGGCCTATGATGGTTGTGTCGTCTGCAAACTTGATGATGGTGTTTGTGCCGTATTTTGCAACACAGTCATGGGTGAACAAGGAATACAAGAGGGGGCTAAGCACACAGCCCTGCAGCGCTCCTGTGTTTAAAATGAGTGATGAGGATGTGTGTTTGCCGACTCTCACCACCTGGGGCCTGTTTGTGAGGAAAGAGAAAATCCATCTGCAGATGGTCGTCCCCAGCCCAAGGTCGTCAAGCTTCAAGACAAGTTTTGAGGGGATGATGGTGTTGAATGCCGAGCTGTAATCTATGAACAGCATTCTTACATATGTATTTCCTCTTTCCAGGTGGGTGAGGGCAGTGTTTATTGTTAGCGCAACGGCATCCTCTGTCGATCTGTTTGCTCTGTAAGCAAATTGGAGAGGATCCAGCGTGTCAGGGAGGGAGGAGCAGATGTAACCTTTGACTAGTTGCTCGAAACACTTCATAATGACCGATGTCAGTGCAACTGGGCGATAGTCATTCAGACAGGAGACCACCGGTTTCTTTGGGACAGGAATGATGGTGGATGCCTTGAAGGAAGTGGGGACCACTGACTGCCTCAGGGAGAGATTGAAAATGTTGGTGAACACACCTGCTAGCTGGTCAGCACACGCCCTGAGGGCACGGCCTGGGATGCCATCTGGTCCCGGAGCTTTGCGAGGATTGACCTTTTTGAAGGACCTTCTCACATCAGACGTTTCAAGGATCAGAGTGACAGACTCACTGCCCCCTTGAGGATATAGCACCTGTTCTTTGTTGGCTGCATCAAAACGAGCATAGAAAGTGTTGAGCTCGTCTGCAAGACATGCAGTGGGCTGAACACTGACTGTGTTTTTCTTTTTATAGTCAGTGATGCAGCACAGTCCATTCCACAGGCGCTTGGTGTCAGAGCTGTGGTAGCTTGACTCCACTTTGTCCCTGTAGTCCCGTTTGGCCTTCTTGATGGACCTCCGGAGGTTGTATCTGGCTGCTTTGTATGCATCAGAGTCCCCTGAGCCAAAGGCAGCAGTCCGCGCCTTGAGCTTAGCCCGGATCTCCCTATTTACCCAGGGTTTCTGGTTAGGATATATGCAAACGGTGGTTTTAGTGACAACATCGTCAATGCACTTGCTGATATATCCTGTGACAGAGTCTGTGAATTCATTGATGTTGCCATCAGCTGCATCCTCAAACATCTCCCAATCAGTTGTTTCAAAGCAGTCCTGTAAGACCCCCTCAGCTTCACTGTCCCATTTGTAGATGTTCCTGTAAACCGGTTTTTCCTGTTTAAGTCTTTGTTTATATGCAGGCAGCAGCAATATAGAGCAATGGTCTAATTTTCCAAAAGCTGGTCGAGGGAGAGATTTGTAGGAGTCCTTGAATAAGGTGTAACAATGATCCAGTGTTTGATCACCTCTTGTGGGGGGAGAGATGTGCTGATAGTATCTAGGGAGAACTTTCTTCATGTTTGCTCTGTTAAAGTCTCCCAACACAATAAATGCTGCTTCTGAGTTAGCGTTCTCTAGTCCACTGATAACATCATACAGTTCATCCATAGCCGAAGCTTTATCAGCTTGTGGGGGGATGTAAACAACTGAAAGGAGAACTGAACTGAACTCCCTCGGGAGGTAAAAGGGTCTAACTTTAATGGTCAGCAGCTCAAGAACCGGTGAGCAGTGTGTTTTTAAGACACACACATCTGTAGCCCACGAAGTGTTAACCATAAAGCACACACCCCCTCCCCTTGACTTGCCTGAGTCCTTCGTTCTGTCTCCCCAATAAACTGTGAACCCGTCTGGTGTGACTGCGCAGTCAGGTACGCTGGGCTCCAACCACGTCTCTGTGAATGCCAAAACGCAGCAGTTCGTGATGTCTTTCTGGTGCTTTATCCGTGCGCGCAGCTCATCTAATTTGTTGTCCAGAGACTGAACGTTAGCGAGCAGGATGCTAGGCAGAGGAGGCTTGTTGTTTCTCTGTCGGGTTCGGCACAGAACTCCGGCGCGTTTCCCCCTCTTTGTTTTCCTTCGGCGTCGCGCGAGTAAGCAAAAGGCTCCAGGCAGTACAGTGACAGTGTCCGCGATATCAAAAACTGTTGTAAAATCCGAACTGGCTGATGAACGTAATTCCAATAGTGTTTGCCGGTCATACTGAAAGTGTGATAAAGTAGAACGCACAAAAAGAGTGAGTAGTAAGAAAATAAATAATAACTTTTTGCTGAGATGACTTGGAGCTCTCGTCGGTGCAGCCATCTTATGGCGCAGCTTCCTCTCATTACCACCAGAACACGTCAACGAAAGAAAAAGAACTGAGTCATTCTGAGGTACTGTGCTGTTATCTTCTACCTCTGCATTATCGTAAATGAAAGCAAGGTCGCCGTACCGGAACTTAAGAAGATTTTAAGAGACTGTGATATTATAAAGACATTGTGGATTATCGCTTGTGTTTTTGCCTGAGTCTTTGAAGCCTCGCTATAAGGAAGTATTTGCTTTGTTGGAATGTTCCGATTGTGACGAAGTTGCTGTCAGGAAAGCCAGCTGACAGTCATTCAAGCTGTTGTCATGGCAATGTCTAAGCATAACTCAAGTGAAGTCAGTAGTGATTTGAGTATGGATTCAAAGCCAGAGAATGTAACTGGAGATCTTAAAGATCATATAAGTAGAAGGAAAGATCAGCTTTCTGTGCTTATAACTGAAATCGATAGCCTTAAAGATTCTAAAGAAAATCTTGTAGAAGTAGCACAAAGGTTTGGAATCTTTCGTGATACACACAGTCAGATTGAGGAGCTGAATAAAAGATTACTATCCGTTCTAAGTAAAGAAAGCGCAATTAAGAAACAGAAAATGACATTCGCAGAAAGCTCTAAGAAATGGAACAAATTCATTGACATTACAGCAGCATGGCTGAAAGGTACTGTTCATCTGACGAACAGCTAGTTAATCAATTTGAAGAGATGCAATTGCAAAAATGGAATCGTACAAAGTCAAAGATACGACAAACTTCGCCTCAGTTAAAACATGCTCTCAAAAAGAAATGCAATTTATCAGAACAGCAAACCGCTGCAGCATCAACATCTTCTACAGCAGTGTTGGTTGAACAATGGACACTTGATAGAATCCTACAAAGATTAGAAGAACTCGAGTCCGAAAGGCAGGTACGGCCAGTAACTGCCTCAGGACAGACATTGTTCTATGGACACGATCTTATTGATATGTTATTTCAGAATCAAGCTGAATATCAAAATAATCAATACGAATGTCAGAAAGTAATCACTGAATTGGCTAAATCGCTAAATGATCAAATGGTACCACCTGCTCCAGCACCTCCTGCGCCGCGTGATGAAGTACCGCACAGACAGGTCCCTTTATTTTCAGGTGACCCAATGACTTATGCAAACTTTATCAGAGCCTTTGATCACGCTGTAGGCAATGTATTAGCAGACCCACAAGATAAATTAGATTACTTGATTCAATATACAAGAGGTCCTGCTCGAGAAATGATTAATGGTTGTGCATGATTGCCACCAGATGAAAGATATAAAAAAGCTAGAAAACAGCTTGAAAGTTACTATGGCAACCAAGTGTTTGTAATAGATGCCTACATAAGTAAGGCATTGAAATGGCCTCAAATAAAACAAGATGATGGAGATGCCTTGAGAGACTATGCAACTTTTCTTGATAACTGTATGGACTCTATGACTAAAGCAAGACATCAAGCTGCATTTAATAGCAATGAAAATTTCCGTACTATAATCTCAAAGCTCCCACGTATGCTACAAAATATGTGGAGTAAGGTAGCTTATGAAATTGAAATAGAAGAAGATAGAGAGATTGACATTAGCGATTTAACTATCTTTTTTACATAAACAGGCTAAGATATTTATGCATCCTATATATGGCAGGAAAGAGAAAAAGGAAAAGACTGACAAACTTGGGTCTCCTCAGAAGTACGGACAGAGATCGGGAGGTATTTTTATCACAAATATTTCCAGTGCTGATGAAAAGGAGACAAGAGAAACCTCGGTTAAAAAGACTATTAATGATACATGTGCATTTAAAAAGTCTTGTGTATTCTGCAATGACCAGCATACTCTTGCTGAATGTAGTAAAATCAAAGAACTGCCACATAAAGTAAGAATTGACTTTTTAAAATCTAAAGGTTTATGTTTTCGCTGTCTCAAACAGGGGCACCTTGGTAAGAACTGTAAAGAAAGAATGAAATGTCAGACATGTTCTTTTCAGCACCCAGACATCCTGCACATCAAAAATGAGAGTGGAGCAACATCTAAATCTACAGCTAGTGTGGCAACACCTACTGAAAAGGAAACAGAGACTGGAACTTGTAACTTTACTGGGGCTGGAGAAGAGTGTGCACTGCAAGTAGTTCCTGTTAAGGTAAAATCTAAGAAAAGTGAAAGGTATGTAGAAACATACACCTTTATAGACCTCGGCAGTACAGTAACAATTTGCACCGATAGGCTCCAGAGACAATTAAACCTTCAAGGGAGAAGAACACAAGTATTCCTCAAAACTATGAGTAACCATGATGATGATTCAAAAATGCTAACCCAATGTTCTGTCTTATCAGATTTACAAGTCTGTGGTCTCAATTATGATGAATATATTGATTTGCCAAAGTTCTTTACACAGGTCTCCATTAAAGTGAACAGAGAAAGTATTCCACTACAAAAAGATATCGATAAGTGGGCATATCTTAAAGAGGTACATGTATCTCATATTGACTCTGAAGTTGATCTTTTAATAAGAATCAACTGCCCAGAAATCTTTGAGCAGTCACGGATCATACCTAGCCATCGAGGTGGACATCATGGTATGAAGACTGCACTTGGATGGGTGGTTGGTGGACCATACAAAGAGATAGATGACCTCGTAAAACAAAGTGGTAAGCTACCCAAACATTCAATCAATTGTGTGTCAATAACAGAGATTGAAGATATGTTGCTGCAACAGTATAACACAGGTTTTCCAGAGCGCAGTTGTGAATAAAAAGAGGAGATGTCACAGGAGGACATCATGTTCATGCGCATAGCCTCAGAATCTGCGAGACTGGTAGGTGGCCACTATTGTTTAAATTTACCTTCGAAGGATGAAACACTTAAAATACCAAACAATCGCTGTATCGCTGAACAGCGACTCTTCAGAGCAACTCAGAAGAAAACTGAGCAAAAATTTAGGTTTCCACAGAGGACTATAAAGCCTTCATGAAAGACATTATAGACAAGGGTTACACTATCAAGGTACTCAAAGAAAGCCTAAATTGCAATGAAGGCAGAGTTCCACATCACGGTGTGTATCATCCAAAGAAAAATAAAATTCGAATGGTCTTTGATTGCACAGCCATCTACCAGGGGACTTCACTTAGTGAGCAATTATTAAAAGGCCCTGACCTAACTAACACACTCATTGGCGTCCTTACAAGATTCAGAAAGGAGCCAGTAGCACTAATGGCAGACATTAAGTCAATGTTCTACCAAGTTAAAGTACCAGATAAAGACACTGATCTTTTACGTTTTTTATGGTGGCCTGAAGGTAATCTAAGTAAAGACCTTGAAGAATTCAAAATGACAGTACATCTTTTGGGTGCTACTTCTTCACCCAGTTGTGCTTATTATGCTTTGCGTAGAACAGCCGAAGATGCCAGAGATACATTTCCTGAGAAAGCAGTTAACATCGTTCTCAATAACTTCTATGTGGATGACTGTTTAAGGTCAGTGACAACAGAAGAACAAGCAATAAAGCTGGCAAAGGACCTCCAAGCTCTATGCCTCAAAGGGGAATATCATTTGACTAAGTGTGTGAGTAACAACAGAGCAGTTTTATCCTCTATTCCTGAAGAAGACAGGGCTCATGAACAAAAGGACTTAGACTTGAGCCACAGTCTCCTTCCCACAGAGCATGCCCTGGGTGTCCAGTGGTGCACAGAAACGGAGAGTTTCAAATTTCAGATTAAGTTACAAAACAAATCCGCTACAAGGCGTGATATTCTGTCTGTTGTTAGCTCAGTTTATGATCCACTTGGTTTTTTGGCACCTGCCTTACTGCCAGCAAAGTTTATTCTAAGAGACTTATGCAAAGAGAAATTTAGGTGGGATGAAGAAGTAGAAGTCAAACACATTCAGAAATGGAAAAAATGGATGGATGATTTGCAGTTACTTACAGACTATAAAGTGAACAGATGCTTCAAACCTACTGGGTTTGGAACCATAAAGACAGCACAAATGCACCATTTTGCAGATGCTAGTGAAGATGGATATGGCACTGTCACTTACCTTGTCTTAACCAATGAAAAGGGCAAAAAGCATTGTTCATTCCTGATGGGCAAGTCAAGAGTGGCACCACTGAAACAGGTCACGATTCCAAGATTGGAGCTGACAGTAGCCATTGTGGCAGTTAAAAGGGGCAAAATGCTTAAAGGTGAGCTTCAAATGCCCTTAGAAGAATCTACATTTTGGACTGACAGCACCACGGTGCTAAAATACATTTCAAATGAAAGCACTCGATTCAAGACTTTTGTTGCCAAGAGAATCTCCGTGATCAGAGATCATTCACAGCCTTCACAGTAGAGGTATGTCACATCTGCGCTTAACCCGGCTGATCAAGCATCCAGAGGGCTAAGCATAGAAAACTTTCTCAAAAGCACCACATGGTCACAAGGTCCAAGTTTCTTATTGAAGCCCAAATGGGAGTGGCCAAAAAGACCAGATCAACCGAACAATTCACTGTTTGAAGATGATCCAGAAGTTAAAACTTGTGCAGTCAACATGACAAGAATAGAGGAAGCAACCGAGCCCATCAACAAACTAATCACCTATTTTTCAGATTGGCATCGCTTGAAGAAAGCAGTTGCTTGGTTTCTCAAGTTTAAAGACCTAATGCTGAACTTTAAAAATTAATGAAAAACATTCCAACAAGAAGTCAGTCAGACTAAAAGTAATCCAGAAGAACAAAATCACTCATCGCAAAGCACATGAAAAGGTATAAACTGACTTTAAAAACAAGTCCAATTTCTCTAGATGACTTAGTTAAAGCTGAAACAGAGCTTATCTGCCTCAGTCAACAGCAAGAATTTCAAGAAGAACTAAAGGCTTTAAAGAAAAAGGCTTGCGTAAAAAAGAACAGTCAAATCTATAAACTTGACCCGATCATACAAGATGGAATACTAAGAGTCAGAGGAAGACTCTGCAAAGCTGCAATGCCTGAAGAAGCTAAACATCCTGCAATTTCTTCACAAGCATTCACATGTTGCTTCTCACATATTGCAGCACATTCATAAACAAATCGGACATTGTGGGTGCAACTATGTGCTCGCACAGCTACGCCAGAAATATTGGATACCTCAAGCAAACTCAGCTATCAGAAAAATTATTTCAAAGTGCACAACGTGCAGAAAATACAATGCGAGAGCAGGTGAGCAAAAAATGGCAGATTTGCCAGAAGATCGTCTAGCACCCAATCAACCACTGTTCACTAATGTTGGAGTCGATTATTTTGACCCCTTTCTAGTCAAAAGAGGACGAAGTCTAATCAAGAGGTACGGAGTAATCTTCACGTGTTTAACAACCAGAGTTGTGCACATAGAGATTGCACATAACTTAGACACTGATTCTTGTATCCAAGCCATACTTCAATTTATGAGCAGAAGAGGACAAGTTAAAATCATGCATTCAGACAATGGAACAAATTTCGTTGGAACGGAAAGAGAGTTACGAGAAGCTACTAGCAGCTGCAAGACTCGTTTTTGATATTCCCAAATTCTCACACACTACACCTCTGCTGCGGAACCTGCACTGGCTCCCTGTGGCTGCCCGCATCAGGTTCAAAACCCTAACACTTGCCTTTAAGGCCAAAACTGGAACTGCACCACCTTACATATCAGCACTGGTTAAGCAGCGTGTCACTTCTCGCTGTCTCAGAACATCAAGCACTGCTCGTCTCGAACCACCCCTACTTAAAAGAAGAGGACGACATGCATCAAGACTCTTTGCAGTGTTGGCTCCTCAGTGGTGGAACGAACTTTCTCTTGCTGTACGAACAGCGGAGACCCTCACTGTCTTCAAACGTCGTCTGAAGACACACTTCTTTCAACAGCACTTAGACTAAAGTCCCCATACTGTTTTCTACCCTTTTTCTCAAAAAAAAAAAAAAACAATTTTGTACTAATAACTTACTATTTTTCTTCTAGCATGGTTTTGTGTACAACTTGGTCAGCGGTAACTTGTTTAATGACAGTAGATTTAATCCTAGCCTTAAAGACTGAAGCACAGTCGTAGACTACTAAGCACTGTTGTAAGTCGCTCTGGATAAGAGCGTCTGCTAAATGATGTAAATGTAAATGTAAATGTAAAAACTTAGAACACGAAAAAATCGACGACGCTATGATGCAGGAAGAAATCAAATGGATTTTCATCCCACCATCAGCCTCTTATCAAGGTGGAGTGTGGGAAAGACAAATCAGAAGCATAAGAAAGATCCTAAATTCAACACTAAATCAACAAACACTTGATGATGACAATCTTCATACAATGATGTGTAAAGTGGAATCAATACTCAATAATAGACCCCTTACAAAGACATCAGATGATCCCAGTGATTTAGAACCACTCACACCCAATCATTTGCTCCTAATGAAGACACAGCCTAAAATGCCACATGAACTCATTTCAGAAAATGAACCATACCCAAGAAGACGCTGGAAACAAATTAAATACATGGCTGATTTATTTTGTAAAAGATGGACTAAAGAATACTTGCCAATACTTCAAGAACATCAAAAATGGTTCGCACCAAGAAGAAATTTTGAACCAGGGGACGTTGTTTTAATTGTAGATAAAGCTACACCTCGCAATTCCTGGGTAATGGGTCGAGTCATCAAGACAATGCCAGATGCCAAAGGTGCAGTCAGAAGAGTTTGTGTACAGACCTAAACCAGCACACTGGACAGACCCGTGAATAAACTGTGCCTGCTTCAAGAAACAGCCAATGTTTGAAATATGAAATTTTTAAAATGTTTGTTTGCAGTGTTATTGCTAGTGATTTGAAAACAATAGTTAATATAAAGTTAATTGGCTTATATTGAAGTAAATTATAGTAATTGTCTCCACTCCTGCATAGCCAATTAGGGGCCGGAAATGTAACAGCCAATTTTAGAAAGTTAACATTTTGAGTAAAACTCATATTAATGTTTGCTTAATTTGAATAGAATAGAATTTCTTCCATAGTCATAGACAATGGTATGGTCTTTTCCCCCTATAAATTAGTAAGAGATAGAACCTTCTTGCTATAACTGAGAAACAGTGTGATAAGCCCCTGAAATGAAGGGATTGTGTTAAAAAATGCTTTAGTTGCCTCACATTTTTATGCAATCATTTTGTTCACCCCACTGAATTAAAGCTGAAAGTCTGCACTTCAACTGCATCTGAGTTGTTTCATTTAAAATTCATTGTGGTAATGAACAGAACCAAAATTAGAAAAAAGTTGTCTCTGTCCAAATATTTATGGACCTAACTATATATATATATATTGTAATAAAGAAACAGAATCGCATAAAGGTTTGGGGTTTTTAGCCCATATGCTGTAACAAATTTCAAGGTCAATAGTTCAAAATAACTCAGAGACATAGAAGGAGGGGTAGACGGACAATTTATGGGGACGGACCGGAAATTAAACAGTGGGATGCTGGGAAAATTGTGGTGCTAGATGGGTAGCTGATGTCATCACAGGGGGACCAGCCGTCTCCCGCAGCTCCGCCCGTGTAGTAGTGAAACAGGACAGTGAGGAGGGCCCTGCCCGGCTCCCTACGTCAAGCTTCCCACTCCCCTCGACCTGCAGCCTCTGTCTCGGATTAGCACAACTATATCACTCCTGCAAATAAACTATGATTCTTAGCATGATGACAGAAGTCGTAAAATTGTTCAAGCAAATTACAGAAAAAAACTGAGGTGAATCCTTTAAGTAATTCTCTCATTTGCTAGCTAAGCGGAGGTAAGGAACATGCCCCAAGGCAGTAAAATATAAACCATAAGTCAACAAAATAAAAAAGAAAGAAAGAAACTACTATCTGAATAAAAGGATCAATTTGTAAGGGTAATAGTAACAGCAATTTCAAGTGTTGTATTGGCATAGGTAGACAGAAGATATACTATCAAAATAGCCCAACAATCTGAAATACCCTTCATTGGCTAATTTGGCTTCATATGTTCAGAATTAATTAATTAATTCCGTATACTTCAAAATGTAAGATATTTTTCTGTTTATCACCCTATAAGACATATATATGTATATATTGGTAAAAATGTTTCCTGCTGAATTAAGTCATTATTTGTGGCAAGGAGATTTTGATTATTATAGGAAAAAAAGGCTTGCATGTCAATGGACAATAAATTAATTAACAAGAGCTGCTTTTCTCAGATGGTACTCACCCAGAAACATGCCTACTGTTTCCTCATCAGTGATCTGTAGGAGTGCAGAATGATGTTGGAGACAAGTTGAATTGACTGGCGCAATAGACAGCTTCATTGTGTGTGTGACAGGAGAAGGATTCTTTGAACCAGACAATTACTACTAAAGGATAAAAATGAAATAGTGACATTTAAAGAGTCTTCCTTTAAAGCAATAAGGTCCCTTCTATGTTAGTACGTATGCCTTGTTTTCTAATCACACATGACACCCACAGTTTTTCTCGTCGATTTATTATTGTACATATTATCTTTCCTCTCGCATCACTCAGCAGTATTTGACAATTAAACACAAGCCTGCAGGTCCCCAGCATGTATCTAAAGGTAAAAGCCCAGGGTGGGAGTACATTCTATTTAGGCAGGGTGCATGTTATTTACTGTTTGCTCAATAATGAGCTCAATTAAAATCCCATTCTCATTACAGACCTGGTATTAGAGCTCAAGGTGACCTTGTGAACCAGTTCTTGAAATCTGATGTGCTGCTGCTGTGAGACAAGAGTTCTTTTTGTGTGTGCAGAGGGCAAAAGCAAGCACCAAATATTACAGCACATACTGTAGAAACCATGAGCAAACTTTATTCATTTCACTTTTTGGAGGCTTTTCTTTGTGGGTTCTTAGAATATATTTGTGCAAATAAATAAATATAATCTGTGGGGAAATATATATGGAAAGTCTACACAGAATAAAAAATATCTCCAGATGCAAACTCTCAAGCTTAAAATTTGCTCCAATAGAGTTAATTCTCAGACAAAGTAAGCAACACCCAAGGGCTGAAAAGAGCGTTTTGTTTCAGTTTATACTGAAGAGTTTTAAAAGAATATCACTTTATGGCAGGGGTGTCAAACTCCAGGCCTGGAGGGCCGCAGTGGCTGCAGGTTTTCATTCTAACCCTTTTCCTAATCATTGGCCAGTTTTCGCTGCTAATTAACTCCTTTTCCCTTCATTTTAATAGCCCTATTTATAAGGATTCAGTCCTCTGAATTTATTCCTTTCTTCATTAAATGAGAACCAAACAGAAATGAGATGTGAAACAAGCCGACAAATGACCAGCTAAATTGGGATTTCAAACTCCATCCAATTTTCACTCCAACTAGTCTCTTAATGAAAAGCTGATTCTTGCTGTTAATTAAACTCGTTATTTAATTCCGTAGCTTGTTGCTGCTCTCATTCTGCCACGGCAGACATTTCTAAACCTGTTGATTTTCTGTTTTTTCTAAGAACATCGTCAAAATGTTTTGGTGACCTGAGAGATCAACCTTACTGACGCATTCACTTTTCGTTATTTTCAGATATTGTGTGACGGGCACACAGATGAGCTGGTCATGTGGCGGCTTGTTTTGTGTCTCATTATTGTTTGGCTGCTAATTAAGGAAAAAGAGACAACTAAGGGGTCTGAGTCAAGTTAATTAAAACTAAGGCAAAAGAAGTTAATTAGCAGCAAAAACATGTCACAAATGAAGAAGAAGGATAGAATGAAAACCTGCAGCCACTGTGGCCCTCCAGGACTGGAGTTCAACACCTGTGCTTTATGGTTTCAGGGAATGCCTAACGACCTATAGATGTAACCTGTGGACAGTACGGAGGCCAAACTTCTATAGGTTACCTAGGGTCTAATAATGGACAGTCAGAATATGAATAAAGGGAACTAAAAGATTAGAGTTTAGTGATTGCAGAAACTTACAGGAAGAAGGATTTCACAATGAGCAGAAACACCTTAGCTATTTTTTAACCAGAAACAACACACACAATAGCATAGGTTTCATGTGAAAGAACAGACCGAATATTAATATCATTAGAAAATAAACACAACAGGGAAACTAAAGAAAGGTAGGAATCTCCATGTTTTGCTGTTTATGTTAATGTCAAATGGATGGATGGATGGATATATACAGTAAATGTTAAAGATGAATTAAAAGAGCAGAGGCCACTTGGCATAATCACTCAACAGCGGTGAATAGCGGGGTACTGAACATTTCAGTTTGACTGGACAGGTCCCAGCAGTGCCTCTAAATGTTGAGGGTTTCCTGGAAATAGACTGAGAGGAATCTTGGGTATTTTGTGAGATATTCATTGTATCCCCCTCATTCTGAAAGGAGGCAGCAAAGAGAGCCCCCTGTTACCCATTTCCAGGGGCATTTAAAGGAGTCAATAGAATTTGGGATGCCGAGACATCTGTGACAGCCAAAGGCCTCTTGAGATAGTTACTGAGCTTTGTGGTTAATATTTATTATTCTGTAGCCTATTGTGGGGATTGCTCAGAAAATAGTCCACGTAAGAAGTTTAAAGTGTTTAAAGTTTTTACTTGCCATAGTTTATTTGAATCTAGAGTTTGGTAACAGTGGCAATATGGTGAAGCAAGCGTTTAAGAAATGCTGAGGTGGCAAATTCCCAATATTGTGAAGAGAGACCCAAAAGTCAAAGGGAGTTTTTGTATATTGCTGAATTTTTTGCCATTTTGAGATGTTCAAATAGATAGATAGATAGATAGATAGATAGATAGATAGATAGATAGATAGATAGATAGATAGATAGATAGATAGATAGATAGATAGATAGATAGATAGATAGATAGATAGATAGATAGATAGATATTTTATTTAATGTCTACTCCCTTTAACCTTTGAGTCTTTATTGTTTCATATATTTTGTCATTTTGTTTGAGTTAAGGTGGCACAAGAAGGCAAACCAAACACAGATAGAAGCAGATTTTTATCTATCTGCTTTTTAACCACAACTTGAATATAGGCATAACTATAAAGTATCTACCTTAAGAACATAAACTGAGGTTGTCTCTGAATCTCTCCTAGTTCAATATTCTGAGTACATTCACTCCTGACAGCACACCATGATTCATAAATAGCAGGACGCCAGTATTCACCACCTGGGCCTTTCTGCTGATTTTATCAAGGATAAGTGCTAACTACATTTTATATATGAGAAAACACCAGTCCAAACATTTTATTAAGCACATTTTTAATTGAGACTGTTTAGGTTAATACAAGTACTCTACTGAACTGTGCACGTATGCGTCATTTCTTTTTCCTGTCCCAGCATACAGCATAATTATGACATCTTATGTGATCGCAATCAGGGAATCTTTAAATGCATAAAACAGCAGGCTCTCACTTCAGGTGACTGAATTTCATTGCTATTTAATGATTTATTTTTATTCCGTTGAGTAATGCGCACTTTCTAATTTAGGCAAAAAATATTACATTTAACTTTTTTGAGATATAATTAAAGTAGCACTGCTACTATATAAACATTGTCTACATGGGTGACCGTAGGAGGAAAAGGGGGGAAAGCTGAATTATATTTTTTTTCCATATTTCTGTCTTTGCGTTAATAGCTAATAGTTAATGGCAAGCAGAGCCCCGGGGTGCACACAAAAGTCACCTTGATGGTAGATCATGCCAAGCATATATATTCTATTGGCATTGCCTTCTCCATTCACCCTCACAATCTTGGCTTGATTTCTAATATTGTTGTTTAATATCAACCGAATATACTGTTTACCTCTATTTCTTATTAGTTATATTGGTCTCTGTACACATTCATTAATTTTGTGATTCACAGGAAATTATGCCTACCCTCAAAATTTTCTGTAGACACCCAAGATTGTTTAACTTTGTCAGTCAGTCATTCTCCAACCCGCTATATCCTAACACAGGGTCACGAGGGTCTGCTAGAGCCAATCCCAACCAACACAGGGCGCAAGGCAGGATCAAACCCCGGGCAGGGCACCAGCCCACCGCAGGGTGTTTAACTTTGTTTTCCTCTTATTTGTACCAACTTGAAACTTACGCATACTAGTTCAGTTTGTACTCATCATGCCCAATATTAGATTAAATAATTACATAAATATTTATTTGCATATTGTGACCAGCAGCCAGGAAGCAGGTGAAAAAATTTGGGGTAACCTCATTTGCTTCTTAACTCAAAAGAAACAATAATAGAAACAGTCCCAACAATAAGGTAACACAGACTTCAAAAGAACAGAAATGGTAGTGATGTAATCTCGTTTCTAAACATTTGTCCAAGCTCCTCTCTCGTCTGTGGTCTTCTCAAGACAACGCCACCTTCCAGGGGTTCTGTTTTTTATGTCCCTGGGAGCAGAAGGGGTGGGCCTTTTTTCTGACATTACTGTCGGCATTGGTTGCCCTCCCCGGGTGTATTTTGGTGGCAGTCGCTGCAGCGAAAGTAGATCTCACTCCAATTTTATATGTATCCATTTAAACCTAGAACAGAAGTGTAAGATCAGAGTGTGCACAAAATAGTAGTAGTGAATATTTTTTTAGTCGTTTTAAACACATTCCTAAGCTCTGAGATGCCAAGTAAAGTTTAAGAAGGTATTCTTGAATAATGCTAAGTAAAAACTGTAACAAGATGCATGTAATAATTATCAAGCTCAAAATATGTCTGGATGTATTTAACTCAGGAAGACTTTTTTTACTGCTTGTTCCACACTAAAACCTAAAAAAAAGAATCTTTCAATGGAAATATTCTACCATATTCCCAGAAGAGTACTGAATTTATATTCACACTTTTCCAGCATAGTGTAAATCTTGATCTTTCATAACCAAGGTCAAATGTTATAGTGGTTTGTATGTAGTCATGTTCATATCCTAAAAATATCAGAGTATTGTCCATATATTCTACTGGGTAAAAATCTAATATATAAAATATTGCTGAAGCCACTTAGTATAATCGAGGAACAAATAATGGACATATGCTGTGTTAAGTGAAAATTTTCATACTTTCTACTCCTACACACATATAAAGTTATAGGCAGGCCATAAGCATAATTTAATAACATAGAATATTAAGTACTTGTTTAAATAGAGGAACAGCTAATGATAGTGGGTAGTTATATCTAACCAAGACTTTATTTTGTACAATCATCGTCCAGTTCTTCAGTTGGGAATGCTAATAACTGTACTACTGGTTTAGTGGAGTGCACGAGGCTTTCTTCATACTGATGGTTTCTGGCCTTTAGAAGTTCCCTGACCATTTTGAATACCAACACATTTTGCTTATTCACAGAGCTATTGGTAAAAAAAATTCCTGGTATTGGTAACTACCATCTGAGCTATTTGATTATGTTATATATGGACTGCGCTCTTCTAAGACTCAAACACAGCACATTCTTTTGACTATCTGTGAACAGTGCGCCAGCCCTGCTCACATAAGGCTGCCTGAAAGAACTGTCCTTACTTCAGCTGTATGTACGTATGTTAACATATTGGGCTCACAAATCACAATAATCATATAGTTCTTTTTCAGTTCTGGCTTACACCGCCTTAACCTGAGTTAATCAGTAAGAAAAAGTGTCTCAGACCATTGTGAGATAAACTAGGAGTTTTTTGTAACTCATGAAGGATACTTTGATGGTCGGTGTGGCCGTGAAACATCAGTATTAATTGCCATGGCCAGGATGAATTAAGGTGGCGTGCACAAAGCCTATGACACCTCTCAAGTACAGAGAAGAAGTCAAGCAAGCAACAGAATATGGCCAGCCATCATTGTTTCAGGATTGCAATGGTGTTTACATTCTCTGCATTTTATTTTCAGTAAGCAAACTTTACTTCAATAGTTCCATTTTACAGTTACATAACTTTCTTATTTGATGATGCCACCAGACCCTCCAGTGCTATGTTGGCATTAGGACTACAACCTTGTGTGAAAGGTGATAAATTCTTTTGATAAGTGGTGTTAAGGTGTTTAATTTACAGTATGTATAGTTTGCAGTTAAAATGGCAGATTGTGTGCACTAATTAAGGCATTTTCCTCCCCAACAATGAAATAAAATGGCTGAGTTCTTATTTAGTTTATATTTCTCACCATCTCTTTTTTGTCTGGATCTGGCACAATTGCAACCCTACCATCGTAGGCAGCACACTACCTGTTACAATTTCATTGATGAGCTAAAAGGATGTCTGAATAAAGAGCAGAGATTCTTTTGAACTGTTACCTTCATTACCTTGTTATGACCTTATCAAAAAATGGATTTTTACTTTGTTTAGGTGAATATATTTCTACAGAAAATAGCAGCAAACCTTTGAATTTTAAGTTTTCCACTTTTTTCTGTTGTTTGCTTGCTGTGATGCCATGTTTAGTACAGAAATGGTTCATGGCGATTCCCGCCTTCTCTTTAATGGAGGCCTAGTTCAGATCAAAGCTATAAAAATATAAAAGACTAATAACAGGTTCAACAACAACAACATTTATTTATATAGCACATTTTCATACAAATAATGTAGCTCAAAGTGTTTTACATGATGACGAAAGAGAAAAAAAGACAAAATAAATTAAAATAAGGGAACACAAATTAACATAGAATAAGAGTAAGGTCCGATGGCCAGGGAGGACAGAAAAAACAAAAAAAACTCCAGACGGCTGGAGAAAAAAATAAAATCTGCAGGGGTTCCAGGCCATGAGACCTCCCGGCTCCCTCTAGGCATTCTACCTGACATAAATGACCTCAATCAGTCCTCATTGTATTCAGGGTTTACATGGAAGAATTTGATGATGATGGTCATGTGGACTTTGATTAGGTGGTGAACCAGAACCAGAACCAGAATAAGAACAGAAGAGAAAGTAGGGGTTAGTACAGATTTTGGAGCCATGATGAATAATAATGATAATTGAATATACAAGGGAGGAACCTGCTCTACATGGGATGGCAAGCCATCAGAGGCGTACACAAACCACTACCACACACAAGACATATTAAGACACTAAATTTACCAGCGTAAATCTCTAGGTTTTTACAAGAAAGGCAGTATCTTTCAAGCAACATTTCACGACAACTCTAAGTGAACATGGAAATCAAATCTGAGGTCAAATCTGAGATGTGACAACACTTACCGATGTGCTGTTCTTTAGTAAAGCATGTAAGGAGAAAAATAACCTTGCATGTCTAATATATTATACTTGAAATAAATCTAATAAACATTATAAAAGCAGCCTCATATTTATTCCAAAATTAATGTTTAAATGGAGGAAGTATACATTTCTCTCTCAGGCAAATTTGTATTAAAGGAGGTATGTAATTGCTTAATATTAAATTTAGAAGTCAGATATATGCTTTTGATGATTCACAAAGATACTACAGCAGAAACCAAGCAAAGTATGTTGAAATACTTTGTAATGTCTAACCTTTTCCAGGGAAAGCAGCCAAGCCTTTTCGAACACCTACTGATGAAAGCAAAATTATAAATCAATGCCGTACAGCTGCTTCAGCTAATCGTTTTTTCCACATGAAAGGTCTTCGGTCTCCAAGAACTGCAAAAAGTTCCCTGAGGTTTCTTGATTCACAATAAAAGCCCTGCCTATTTGCCACTTAATTAGAATGGGTCAATTTAAATTGTAATTTCTAGTTTACAGTTATCTGTTGTCTTGTGCCATTTCCTGTGTATATATGGGTAGATCACCATAACAAAATGCAAATGACAGAGTTCCAGATAAAGAAATAAACAAAAGCAGTGTTTAAATAAATATACAGAAGAAATAGATGCTTGAGAAAGTGATTCCCTACTGGCATACCATATAGTGAGTTTAATTGAATAAAGAAAGTGATTAAAGAAACATGAACCCAGCACTTTTGATAATTGATTCAATTATAGAGCACTTGTAGATGCAGAGAGGAGCACATATATTAGAAAAAAAATTAGAGCTCACCGCAGCCAAACATAAAGTCACCTATTTTACCACCCAGTGAAAAGATGTACAACTGGAAAATAAAAGTCGCTGGCAGTCATAAGAAGGACATTATATTATCATGCTTACTTTAGCTATATAACAATGATTCTTCTTCTTCTTAATTTTAACATCATAAGCATATAAATTATACAAACTTTAAGTAAACAAATGATCAGGAATGACCTTCAGAAAGAAAATTAATTTTATATAGAAATTAAAAAGCATGATGTTAAATTTTGAAATCTGGAGAGTAGAAGTACATAAAGAATAAGTGTGGCATCAAAATGTGAAATTCATACAACAGTTAAACATTTTTGTACAGTTTTTAATACATAAAGAACAAATGTTTCATTTACATAATCAAAAGCATGTTAGAAGGAAGGAATGGCAACCAAGAGTAATGTTGCCAAGCCGTATAAAATGAGGCACAGATGGAAAGAAGTGGAGAAATCAAATGAGTTGAACCTACCTTCAAGCAGACGTTGATGGTGATGATTCTTTTTCTCTTTTATTCCTAATAACCTGACAGTGTAAAAAATAGATACTTCATAATGATGAAAGGTTAAACCTGGGCCTCTGAATAGATGGAATGACGGAAAGAGGTTAAAGACAAAGTAATAAATGAAGCACTACACAAAACGTGAAGGGTCCATTTAGAATCTTACTTCAGGAGAACACTTGATTCTCTGAAGAAAAGGTACATTTGTAAGTGACAGGAAAGGCATAAGGGAAGCGATAAAGTCAGGCAGCATCTGACAACAGCAAACCTAGAGGAGGAATTTTCTACAAGAGAAGAATGTGCTTTTATATATTTGTGAAGTGCCAGGTCAAGTCCAGAATGGCAGGAAACAGGGGCAATACAAAGTAGCTGCATGGACCAACAAAGCCCATCTTACAAGAGAATTGTACTGTAATTAAATGTCTATCGTCAGGAAGTGGTTGATCACTTATATCTAATAAATGCTTAGGAAGTACTTATTATTTTAGGCATTTAGAAGTGGGACAATGATAATGGTAAATGAAGCATCATTTGACAGAAGTATCCCCATCCAGCTAGTGGCAGCCAGATGACTTCTTATATTATATGCAGCCTCCTGCTATCCAGTATCCTGCACAGGTTAATTGGGTGATTCCATGACCATTTTAAAGTCAGCGGGAATAGAGGGACCACTAGAAGGTGCTCTAAGAAAAAGGTCCTGGGGGATCCAGTTTATTGTGGAAATAAACCTAGAAGGGATTGATGGGCAGGAACTGAAAAACCTCTTGTCCTGCACAAGCAAGCATGTTCTTAGCAAGCATATCCTTATCCCTATCTAGCTGGCCACAGCATACAATTTTGTCTTTTGTGCAGTACTTAAAATGACACCTGCCTGACCACTGTCACTATTATATTGCAGCAGCTTTTGGTGGCTTTTTTATCCAGATTTGCAGAACATAATGCATCCTTCCTCAGGATTTCATCCCACTGTTTTTCTTTTTAAAAGTATACAGTATTTAACTATGGTAGATTTTGCTTTTACTGTTTCTCCTTTGTTTTTCCCTTTGTATCGCATTCTTTTTCACTTAGCTATCCAAGATCTTGTCTTTTAAATCACATTTAAAGCTGTTCTCCCAAAGACGCCCACTTGTTTCTGCTCCAAGCACTGCTTGCAACCTCCCTTCATACAACACATTCATGGGTCCCCTCGGAGATTCTTTCTGGTCTTTCTAGGTGCCCTTTGACTTTTGTGATAAGTACATAGCATTTTTTTGGAAATACTAAACATAAGCATTATATTTCCCTGGATATTTCTCCCTTCCTCTATACAATCATCTTTCAACGGGGAAGGAAAATACTTGTACTTGTTTCAAATGTGAATCTAGCTGATTCTTTCTCCTTTCTCCCAGCTTACATATTCTTCGTAGAGAAGATTGATTTTCCACCCCCTCTATCACAGTGTCATGGGAAGCTGAAGCCTATCAAGGAAGCATTGACCACAAGCAGCTATGGACTGGGAGCACATTCATGCTTGGATACTTTAGAATCATCATTAAATCTAAAATGCACCTCTTTAAAATGTAGCAAGAAACCAGAGAACCCAGACAAACACAGCCATGGGCAGAAAATGCCACAAGTACATAAGCTATAGCGGTATGCTGGGAAATGAACATACTGGAGCCAACTACTGTGCTGCCCCATTTAAATATATACAAGGGACGTTCAGTTTCCGCACTTTTTTTAACTCTATTTAATAAGAATTTAAAAAATAAATGACATCACGTTTCTACATAGTCACCTTCCTTTGCGATGCAATTTTCTCAACGTCATACCAATTTTTTAATGCCATCAGCAAAAAATTCTTCTGTTTTCGCAATTCAGTTCCAGGGTTCTTTCTTCATTCCTCATGGTCGTGGCTGTAGCTGGAGCCCTCTGCATCCGTCACACTACTATGGCAATTTACGAACATTTCAAACCGCTCATAGACATCTCCATGAGAGAGAACTTTATCCCCATACTAAGCACACATGCAGAAATGAATTTGTGCTCCCAGGCATACCTTCTGCCCACAAAAAGCGTATAACAGAATGCTTTTCCTCTTTGGAGCAATTTATAAGTTTCTTTTTCACTTAGCTATCCAAGATCTTGTCTTTTAAATCACATTTAAAGCTGTTCTCCCAAAGACGCCCACTTGTTTCTGCTCCAAGCACTGCTTGCAACCTCCCTTCATACAACACATTCATGGGTCCCCTCAGAGATTCTTTCTGGTCTTTCAGGGTGACAACTCCTATACTAAACTGTAAGAGCAGCCAACTTGCCATACAAAATTAGTCACATGACACTCTCAGATGCGACCAATTACTACTTCTCCCGCCTTCACCGTTTCCAACCAAAATATAAAAGTGCAGAAACTTTTTGAATGTCCCTCGTATAATTAAAACCAAAAACCATCACTCGTTTACAATAAAAGAAACAAGAGAATAATTTGCAATGTTTGTGATTTAGGCTGCAAACAAAGAAATCAAAAGCAGATTAAATCATATTGTACAGGCAGTCCCCGGGTTACGTACGAGATAGGGACTGTAGGTTTGTACTTAAGTTGAATTTATATGTAAGTTGGAACAGGTACATTATTTTAATAAATGCTATTGTTGACCGACAGTAACCAAGTGCTCTGCCAATGAATGATGGAGTTTCACCTCTCTCTGACCTTTTTAGTTATTTCTACTTTATTTTCAATGGTGATAGTTTTTCTTTATGCTATTGAGAATGAATGGGGGCGGCGAGGGGTGGTTCATCACCAGCCCACCTCACAGTCATCTGCACTACAGTATACTACCTGCAGGGTCCGCCCACCGAGAATGAACACGGTGCGGCCAAAGGCGGGTAGTGAATCACCCAACCCCAATTCAATAGGCAGCCATCCGAGGCACACTACAATGCTACCCCCGCCGCCCCATTCGGCCACAACCGGGTCACCGCTTGCAGCATTACCAGCCGTGTGGGCTGGGTGGGCAGTGAAATACCCCCCTCCGCTTCGTCCAGCCTGCGTTTAGTCAGGAGCAGTAGCTGCAGCGGCGTAATAGGCAGGCAGCGAACCATTGTCCTGCACACGAGCGATAGCTGTGGCCCCGGTGACTATGGACCATGGGTCACCGCTTGCCACCGGGAGCCACCCGAGGGACACTACACAGCGCAAGCATGAAATCTCCCCCCTCCAGCCACTGCTTGCAGCATCCAAAGGCCGAAGATGATGGAGCGGCAGTTACTGAGGCGCATGTGTCGCAGCTGTGTCCTCGTTCGTAAGTTGTAGGTTGGATGTCCATAACCTGGGGACTACCTGTGTTAATTAAATTCTGATTATAAGACTGCAGGTGTGAAGACCCTGAGCTGGTGTTTGGTTTTACTTTTTGTTCAATTGTCTTTATATTCAGAAATGTACAATAAATACTGTTATTGCATTTTGGCAAATCTCAGCAAAAAAAAAATCACATCTAATATTTGAAAGCAGTGATTTCTGTATAACAATGCTGAGCATTATGTGCTGTATTGGGAGTCAAGGTTATGTTGTTTCAGTGTTGCATCCATATTATTCTGTAGTTATTTCATTTTATTTTCACTTCACTAAAGGCTAGCTAGCTTGTCTTTTGCAGAACCATTGAAAGTTTCTCTGAAATCTTTAACTAAATGTTCTTTTATTTAATTTTATCCTGCTATTCACAATTACTCAGCTGGCCTATAACTCAAAATAAAAGTACACTCTGCTAATGCGACTCTGTTAGGCATTATCTTTCGCATTTTACCCAGGGGTGAAGAAGAGATGTGGTTTTGTGGCTTGGTTGATTGGTCTCTTTTGACACAGCCTTTGGATCAAAGAGCACTTGAGATGGACAAAATCAAAGACTTCCAACCGCAAATCCAGAACACCTTTTTTCCCAGGCTTCTATGAGGCTGACAGCTAATAGGTTGCTTGAATTACTGTGTTGTAGTTTCCCACAATCTAAGCAAATAAAGGGGTAACATCAGATATACCCATTTTGCTGACACAATTTGGTCACCACATATTGATTTTCTTGTTGTATGGGAAAATAAAGTGATGTTTAAAACATCAGCAAAGGATATACTCTAATACAAACCTGGAAGCAAATTCTAAAATGTTAATGTTCCCTAACCATGAGTGACAAATGTGCTTAACAAGCTGGATTAAAACTGCAGATCATAAGCCTAGAAGAAATGTCCCATGTCATGTGTACCCTTTGTGTCTGGCATATGCCTTAAAGCCATTTCTGGTGCACCAGCCTGCAATGATTCACTCCAGACAGCACGAAAACGACTGCTCTGCTCCTACTCTAATCATATTAACTCTGCTCAATGATCAGCAATTCTTGCCAGAAGAACGGATGAAAGCCTTTGATTCCTGGGTGGATTCAATCCTGGAGAGACGGAGCGCTTCACATCCATAATCCTGCTTACCTCCAGTTGAGCTTTCTTGCAATTAGCCAGAGATTTTAAAATGGCTAACCTGAGTAAAGAGCTGATTGATTGTGCCTTCAGCTAAAAAACATTTTTTTCATGAAAAGCCTTATTTTGAGAATGTAATTTTGCATAATTTGATTTATAGTGGAAACCAAAGTCTTAAAATTCATCTGCAAATCTAAGTGATATCACATCTGAAACAAACGTGTCTTCCTTATCTTTATTTATTTTCTACTGTATTTTATATGCTGTTGTGTATGTAATGAGAAAGAGCGATTCACAGCAAGCTGCCTCCAACCACAAGGACACACAGATACCCCATGGAAGAGAAGGATGATGTCCCAAAGACTATGGAGTTAACATGGCCTCTTTGTCAGGGGATTCTCATCCTTACCAGTCACCTTTTAATTAGGGATGTCACCATTTTACAAATGCAAAATATTGATTCTTTTATACTAACATAGAGGTGCTTGTTCACAGTTCTCATTTACAAAGATTTTATATAAAATAAAAATAGCTAAAAGCACATTTTGAAAAATACTTCAGAGGAACAGTGAGATAGTGTGAAGGCTTTGGAGGAACCATATGTGCTCTAAAAGATTGCTCAGCCAGTTGTCTTTTGTGAAGCTGCCCACAACAGCTAGAGACATACAGCACAGCTAAACAATAGCATCCTGTAATAAGCAACAAAGGAGAACCAAATGAAACAATTCACTAAGTTAAGGAGCACACATGGGTTTAGACCAAGCAGTGAAAAGCAATGGTTCCCTATAATGACTCTTTCTGCAGTTTTCACCACTCTCTCAGGAACCCATTAGCACCTCTATAGCTTCTTCACAAACTCCTTGAAACACAAATTGTGCTGCCTGTCCCATAATGAGCGTGTCCATCTCATTAGGCCTATACAGTTTAAAACAAAGATGATACACAATAAAGTCTCCCACAAGTGCACAAGTGGGGTTTGCTTTTAAAATCTCTTATTTTACCACATTTTCAACATAATGCCATCACATTCTCAGACCAACCTAATCCAATTCAAGGTAGCAGGGGGACATAGCCTATCCTGGCAACATTAGACACAAGGCAGCAACTAACCTTGAATAGATTACCACTCAGTTGCTGCCCAATTCCCACAAAGCAGTGTAATCAACAAACTTCAAATTATCATGCATGTCTTTGGTATGCTGGTGAAAAATTACGGTACTAAAACTGCTGACTCTACACAAAAAGTGTCTAACAGTGGATGAATCTTACAAAGCAGTGCTAACCACCATGACACCTTACACAACAAAATTCCCAATGTTACATTAACTCTGATCGTGTCAGAGCAACCTTTTTTAAAGTGTATGCAGAATACAGAAATGGTGGATTCTACACTTAAAGTGTGAATGTAACACAAGTGTTTTTGTTTTGTAGTAGCTTGTTCCAAATTTAACATTAGATGGCACTAGATGCAGTTTTATGCACCATGACACTATTGTTTCCAATCTACAAAGTTCAGTAGAGAGAGACAAAAGCAAAATTCAGACTTTTTCAGAAATAAAAGTAAGAAAGTGCTATACGTTTGCCCCCAGACCCACAAAGGGTTGTTAACGATAATATTAATTACTAGCTGTGTAAGCCCATGCTGTAAAAATTCCGGGATCCTAGAAACTATTGAAATCGTCAGAAAAAAAACTGAAATGTAGAGTTGTCAGGTAATTGAAAGGAACTACTCTGGGCATCTCTCTCCTAGGAAGTTTCGTTTTGCCGACGTGTTCGCCTCGCTTGTGTAATAGCGGCAGAAGTAAAAGTAAATGGGATACCATTTTGCCGATGTTAGCGGCTAAGCGACTTTGTCTTTCTTCTGAGGTTTTGTTTTGCTGACGTGCTGGCCTCGCTTGTGCTATTAGTGGCTAAGCGAGTTTTCTCTTTCCTTGGCGGTAGAGCCCTTACCCCGACTCCACCTCTCACTACCAGGATGGACAGACACACACACCTCCATGTGTAGATGTCATGCATTTGTTATAACAGACGAAATGACGGGGTGGGGGGATTACTCTCTTTTAATACAGTGTCCTAAACAGTCCCGATAAAGGAACGGAAGCTTTGCATTCGTTCTTTGATTGTAATGAGCACATCTACACATGTTTGTCCATGCATCCATCCATTTTGTAACTGGTGGATACAGTTTTGTGTTGAGGGTGAAACCACCTTGAATGCATCCAGTAACACTTATGGGCACAGTGGCAGTGATGATAACAGTCATAGCAATTAAAAAACAAGGCAAATTTCAAACAAAATGGCTATTTGGCTTGTTTAAATCATTGATAAAATGAGGTAATACTAACATAAAATGTATTTAGGATTCTAGTGCTTGAAGAGCATCTCTCAATTAATATGACATGTACAGTACAGCAAAACAGCATTGCTTCATTGCAGAATACAAATCTGCAAACACTAAATTTGCATTCATTCTTTTGGGTTTTGAGGGAAAACTAACATTTATGAGCATAACATAAAATACAGTAAAAGCACTTATGTCATACTGTATATATCTATATCTATGCATATATATACTGTATATATATATATATATATATCGGGCGGCACGATGTCGCAGTGGGTAGCGCTGCTGCCTCGCAGTTGGGAGATCTGGGGACCTGGGTTCGATTCCCGGGTCCTCCCTGCGTGGAGTTTGCATGTTCTCCCCGTGTCTGCGTGGGTTTCCTCCGGGCGCTCCGGTTTCCTCCCACATTCCAAAGACATGCAGGTTAGGTGGATTGGCGATTCTAAATTGGCCCTAGTGTGTGCTTGGTGTGTGGGTGTGTTTGTGTGTGTCCTGCGGTGGGTTGGCACCCTGCCCAGGATTGTTTCCTGCCTTGTGCCCTGTGTTGGCTGGGATTGGCTCCAGCAGACCCCCGTGACCCTGTGTTCGGATGCAGCGGGTTGGAAAATGGATGGATGGATGGATATATATATATATATATATATATATATATATATATATATATATATATATATATTCTTTTTCTTTGGTAAAATCTTATAGAAGCATAACTAAGGCATGTTGAAGGCCACAAAACTGTGATGACAGAACAGAGCTGCCATTATTTGATCAAGATCTTTTGGAGTAAATCCTTTCTACACTACTTTGCATGTTATGTTCAATAATCACTATATGTGATTTGGCTCATTAGTGTACATTGGTATAACAGTTTAGAGGTACTGTATATTCTGTGCATATTTGTATGCTAAACAAGATGTTCATCTCATTTTGATTGTTTGACTAATTTACTTTTACTTTTAGTCAACTAAAACCTATTTACTTTTTCTTGACTAAAATTATGTTAATTTTGTTGACTAAAACTAACAATAATTAAATGAATAAAATATGACTAAAACTAAAATGCAATTTAGTAAGAAGACTAAGACTAAAAAATCAAAATGTATCGTCAAAATTAACACTGGTGTTGGGAAGGATCAGGTTGTGATTTCACAACAAAACATGTGGCGTAGTCGACAGGATTTGTGCTTTGAATGAACAGAATGTAGTGGTGCTGCTGTGTAAAAGGTGAGGTTGAGTGAAAGAAAGCTCAACTGACGTCACCAGGAAGCTCTCCATTTGCAATGCTTAGATGAAGTCCATGTGCACATGGGCACAGGAGTTCCACTACTGCTCAGCATAAAAACAGGCTGTTCCTTTGTAATAATAATAATAATAAAAATAATTCTATACATTTACTTAACACTCTTCTCACAACTCAAAGCAGTTTAGTGAGTGGACCACTTCAACCTCCTGAATGATGCGATGACAGCCATTTTTGCACCAGTACACTCACCACACATTAGCAATTAGGTGGTGAAGTGGTGAGAGAGATAGCCAAATGGAGACAGGGCTTGATTAGGGAACCAAAATGAGTAGGCCATGCAGGACAATTTAGCCTCATCATTGGGATACACACTGCTTTTTACAAAGGATGCCCAGGGATCTTTTATGACCACAAAGAGTCAGGACCTCAGTTTTACGTCTCATCCGAAGGATGGCACCAATATTTGCATCACAGCATCACTCTACACTGGGACATTGGCATCTACATTCAGAGTAAGTGCTGCCTGCTGGCCTCACTAACACCTCATCCAACAGTAACCCAAGCTTTTCCTTTTTGGTCTCCCATCCAAGTACTGTCTGGGCCCTTAAAATGCTTAGCTTCAGGTGGATGACCTCTTCTGAAGTGCATGTGGTACGTTGCAGGTATGTGGCTGGGTGCCAACTATATGGAATATATTGTATATATAAAAATAGTGCAAATGTCCCAAATGGGATGGATTGCGGTGTGATTCCATGACAAAACAAAAGTGGACAACAACAGATGTGTATTTAATAATTAAAGTGTCAAAGTTATTAATTACTAGTCAGTCATAAATGTGCATGTGTCAGCAGCAAAATTAAGAGTTTGAAAATAGAAACCCCACTCTTTCTGGAGTTTTTGTAATCATGGAAAATAAGGCTTGGCTCAGTGTCATAATGGTTAGAAATGCTCTTTCATAATTCTACAGGGCCATGTTCACTTCCCTGACTGGAGTTTATATGTTGTTTTCATCTGCATGGGAATTTCTTCTGATGTTCTGGTTTTCTGACCCTTAATACACACACGTATACTAGGCTGATAAAAGAGGCTCTAAATGTTGCTACACCTGTCTCAGTGAGTGATATTGTGAAACGTATAATATACTATGAAGATAGCTGTCAAAAAAGAAAAAGAGTTAACAAACAAGTGTTAGGCCTTTCAGTACCTGGTCATAACATATAAGCATTGCCAGCAAAACCACCTAAAAAGCAAGTGTCCTCTGAAAACTGTCATCTTCTTTAAGTTAGACTACTTCATGGCTAATGCATTATTTATCATCTCTCAAGCTGCTGGCATGCTATCCACACTTTAAGATTAAATGGCGAAAGCATTTGCGCTTCAATGTATTATCCATGTTCATTTGCATTTTCTGGTAGACTTACAAATAGAAAGAACCAAGCCAACTTCAGGAAATCCACACATCTACAAGTTTATTTGACACAGAAGCTTGAATCACCTCTGCATTTTTATAGTAATGGGATATAAATGAGTAAATTCAGTGTATACCAAATTAATATAAAAGGCATGTGTCAAAATAAATTCAATGCAATTCTTATTTATTTATTTAGTAGTAGTTGCAGCATTATTGTCACATGTACATAGAACAGAGAAATTCTTAACTTTCATGTTTCATCAACATGCATCCTGTTGACACTCTGCAACACCATGATAAGCAAGAATGTATTAATGTGTATAATTGAGGTAAACATTTCTTTAGCCAAATAGAATGTATAATTAGAAATTACCTATAGTGATTCACATCAGTTATTCTCTGTTGTACCTTCATGCCAAACTTCAAGTCAGCAGCTTGAAAAATAAAGCTACGCACAAAGAACAGCAGTTTGGGGAACCTCTCACACCAACTTTAAGTTCAAACTAAACTTATACAGGCAGCTATGAAAATTGCTGGAGTGTGTCAACACAGTTGTCCTCAAACTTTATTTGAACAAGCTGTCTTCTGGAAAAACGAGAAAATAATTTTCTGGCAAGCAGAGTGCTCTGAGTATTAGCTTATTCCAACAGGCAAGTGTTTTTGGGTCCCCCAATGTAGGCTAAATACACATGGACTCTTCTGTACAAGTTTTGATTAAAAACCTTAACTCACAGATGCACAGAGAACTTGAAAGAAGGTTATTGGTTTTTTTAAGTTTATTAATAAGATTGGAATTGATTAGGTTTTATCTTTTTATATGTTTTAATGTGATTTGATACTCATGTGATCCTTATGTTGTCATGTTGATGGAGTGGACATTGATATTTTAAAATGTATAGGGATAATAAAGTGATAGATAGATAGATAGATAGATAGATAGATAGATAGATAGATAGATAGATAGATAGATAGATAGATAGATAGATAGATAGATAGATAGATAGATAGATAGATAGATAGATAGATTTATAACTTAATTAAAGAATTGACTGTTAACTGTAGGTATACAACATCCCATTTGTTAAAAGTCTTGTGAAAAATTATTATGATAAAGATACACTGCATTTGCCTTAGTGTCCAACTTAACATTGACTTTCAAAAAGGGACAGGTACAGTTTCAAATAATTTTATTGCTCTTAACATTACACAGTAAATATATGAACAATATGCCAAATGCATTTCACCATGGAAATTTCAAGACAATTATGCTTAGAACTCTATAACATTAAATGCCTCTAGCATTAAATGCTGCATAATTCTGTTTGGTAATATACAGTATATAATCAGGTTTTCTTATTTGAATAAAATAAATTACTTTCCACTATACAATATGGTGAAATATTACTTCTTCTGGGACTAAAATGAAATGAATATGAAAAATATGAATGTGTATAAGTAAACAAATTCAAAGATCAATGCAGAAGAAAATGAAGAGCATTGTTTTTGGAGAGGCGGTTGATGATGAAGTATGACTAAATGTATCTTAATATGTGTTGGCATCAGACAGACTTAAACTTGGGCTCACTAGCATCGCATAAACTTACAGCTATTACTGTCGGTTTAATTTACTGAATTCACTTCTTTGTACATTAAGACTCTGCAACAGTTATTTATGGTGTCAGTTTTATTCTTAGAAAATGCAGTGCACAATAAATGAGATGCCCAACACAGTTATTAAGGCGGGAACTTAATTTATTCTGGTAGGGCTATGCACTTATTATTTAACATTACAAGGATGGATTTCTACAGCTTACTTATGTTCCTCTAATAAAGGTCATTTTTACCCACTGCATGTTTATTAAATTTGACTTACAATTTTCAACTGCAATGTAAGGTGGCAGCCGCTTTCAGCTCCTCTAAGTGAAAATCGATAGTACAGCTAAACAAGGTTTAAATCATCATAATGTAATATCCATAATAATTCACCCTAGTCTCTAGCACAAGTGGAGATCAACGACACAGGAATTAAAGTTATATCAGAGCAGTACATAGCTTAACAATCTTATAGTATAAAAACATAAGAATGGGGAATAAATGCATTAATTTGGTCAACTAATACTGATAAGATTTGTCATTGACTTGCACCTTGTTTTATGTAGTCCTATATGCAATGTACCAATATGGCATGGGCCTCAAGCTTCACAAAGATAATTTTGACATATTTGGGACAGCTTTAGGACTGGAGTTATACATTTTACGGATATATCTTTAACATGCTATGTGTAATAGATGAAGTTAAGAAATCCTTGTGGATTGCTATATATTAGACGTATAATCCTATTTTAGAATCTTGCACAAATAAAAAAGGAGGACTTGGAAGGCAGCACTAGATCATTTAACAGAAAATTGATCATCAACTATAACTTTTTATAGCTGTACATTCCAGAAACTACTTAATGAACTTACACTAAGGAAGCAACCTAACACATACTGCAGCAGCTGTTAGAAAATCAAAAAGGGCACAACAGTAGGCGTAGGCCAATTACTTTACCTGACATGCATATCTTTGGGATGTGGGAGGAATGACACAGAAAAACACTGAAAGAAACTGCAAACTCCATGCGGATAATGACCAGACTCAGATTTACCAAAATGTATCACAAAATATATATATTTTTTGAATGACTCAATATGTCATGAGTGAATATACTGTAGTTACATATACATACTCAGCTACCTGCAATTTGAAAAATGTGGTAGAATGGTCACAGTGACTGCACAAGGGCACAATGGAGGCCGCTCTTGTCTTACAGTTAATTATACTGTCAGTTAATAATTTGTAATTTCCACATTCTGAATTCATTCGAGGAAATAGAAAGATTCATTTTAAATGGGAAATATCTGAGAGTGACAAAAGTGGCACAGAGAACATGCTGAATTGGGGTATGTAAGTATTCAATTTAATTCAATCCAATTTATTTTTGTATATCGATATTTACTGAGTACAGATTGCTACACCAGATTACAGCTATAATACAAAGTACATGGTGTACATACATAAAAATACAAATTAGCTTAAGGGCACTGTAAGGCACAACAATTTCAAAATAATTAATATAAACAAACTGTGACATTGCTATTCCATTAATATTGCAAATGAGAAATGGCCAGCCTAAACAGAGATAAACTCTAGTCAAAGCATTCTTGAAGAAAATGAACCTGTGGGGCAGTTCGTGATTTGATGTTATGTACTAAGTCATAGACAAAGTCACAAAGAGTCACATTGTCTGACTCAGCTCTGGAGACTTACAACAACAACAACATTTATTTATATAGCACATTTTCATACAAAAAGTAGCTCAAAGTGCTTTACATAATGAAGAAAAGAAAAATAAAAGACAAAATAAGAAATTAAAATAAGGCAACATTAGTTAACATAGAAAAGGAGTAAGGTCCAATGGCCAGGGTGAACAGAAAAAAAAAAAAAAACTCCAGAAAGCTGGAGAAAAAAATAAAATCTGTAGGGGTTCCAGGCCACGAGACCGCCCAGTCCCCTCTGGACATTCTACCTAACATAAATGAAATAGTCCTCTTTGTAGTTAGGGTTCTCACAGAGTCACTTGATGCTGATGGTCATACAGATTTCTGGCTTTTAATCCATCCAACATTTTTGGAACATCATGGTACTTAGAGTAGATGGTTGCGCCACCACCAACAGGACACCGGAAAAGGAAACAGAAGATAGAGTAGGGGTTAGTACAGATTTTAGAGCCACCATGAATAGTTATTATAATGAATTGGATATACAGAGTATCAGGATTAAATTACAGTGAAGTTATGAGAAGGCCATGTTAAAATAATGTGTTTTCAGCAGTTTTTTGAAGTGCTCCACTGTATTAGCCTGGCGAATTCCTACTGGCAGGCTATTCCAGATTTTAGGTGCATAACAGCAGAAGACCGCCTCACCACTTCTTTTAAGTTTTGCTCTTGGAATTCTAAGGAGACACTCAGTTGAGGATCTGAGGTTGCGATTTGGAATATAAGACATCAAACATTCCGATATATAGGATGGGGAGAGATTATTTAAAGCTTTATAAACCATAAGCAAAATTTTAAAGTCAATCCTGAATGACACAGGTAACCAGTGTAGTGACATCAAAACTGGAGAGATGTGCTCGGATTTTCTTTTCCTGGTAAGGATTCTAGTAGCTGCATTCTGCACTAGTTGCAAACGATTGATGTCTTTTTTGGGTAGTCCTGAGAGGAGTGCGTTACAGTAATCTAGTCGACTGAAAACAAACGCATGAACTAATTTCTCAGCATCTTTCAATGATATAAGAGGTCTAACTTTTGCTATGTTTCTTGAGTGAAAAAATGCTGTTCTAGTGATCTGATTAATATGCGATTTAAAATTTAGATTACAGTCAACAGTTACCCCTAAGCTTTTTACCTCCGTTTTGACTTTTAATCCTAATGCTTCCAGTTTATTTCTAATAGCCTGATTGTATCCATTATTGCCAATCACTAAGATTTCAGTTTTCTCTTTATTTAACTTGAGAAAGTTACTATTCATCCATTCTGAAATACAAGTCAGACATTGTGTTAGTGAATCAAGAGATTTGGGGTCATCAGGTGCAATTGATAAATACAGTTGTGTGTCATCAGCATAGCTGTGGTAGCTCACGTTGTGCCCTGAGATAATCTGACCTAATGGAAGCATGTAGATTAAGAAGAGCAGCGGACCCAGGATAGAGCCTTGTGGAACACCATATAGGATATCATGTGTCTTTGAGTTGTAATTACCACAACTAACAAAGAATTTTCTCCCTGCCAAGTAGGATTCAAACCAATTTAAGACACTGCCAGAGAGGCCCACCCACTGACTAAGGTGATTTTTACGAATATTATGATCAATGGTGTCAAATGCGGCACTCAGATCTAAGAGGATGAGAACAGATAAATGGCCTCTGTCTGCATTTACCCGCAAATCATTTACTACTTTAACGAGTGCAGTTTCTGTGCTGTGATTTGTTCTAAAACCTGACTGAAATTTATCAAGAATAGCATGTTTATTGAGGTGCTCATTTAACTGCATAATGACTGCCTTCTCTAGAATTTTACTTAAGAAAGGCAGGTTAGAGATGGGTCTAAAATTTTCAAGAGCAGAGGGGTCGAGGTTATTTTTCTTAAGTAGGGGTTTAACTACAGCAGTCTTAAGACAGTCTGGGAAGATCCCCGTATCTAATGACGAGTTTACTATGTCAAGAACATTATCAATTAGCACACCCGACCACACCCTGGCTAAGGGGCATTCTACAATCCTTATATATATAATTTGGTAGTATCCGTATGTATGGTGTTCGCGTCAAATACCCTGTATGTATGGTGTTTGCGTCAATACCCCATATGTATGGTGTTTGTGTCAATACCTCGACTCAATAAAAGTTGGAAGCATGAGTAATGATGGCTAGATATTAACAACGGTCATTGTTTAAATTTTAGCCAATCTCAGATCTAAAATGAGTGATGATCACAACGCAGCCATAACAGCAGCAGCTGCGGAAAGGATGCGTAGGAAACAAAGTCACATGACTGACGAGGAACGTAGACTTGCTAATGTGACCAGATGTACACAACGTGCACAACAAATGGATGAGCAGCATGCGGCTACAAATGCTACTAACGCTGAAAGAAATCGTGCAAATCGGACACAAAGGACAGATGAAGAACGTGTGCTACAGAATGCTACTAATGCTGAAAGAAATTGTGCCAGCCGTGCACAAGCGACTGAAGAAGCTCGAGCAGCCGCAAATGCAGCATGAGATGAAAGACATCGAGCAGCTCGTGCCTTGCGGCGTGAAAATGCTCAGCAGCATGGCATTACCATGTGCAATCACACAGATATTACTGAGGACGAAGTTCCGGAGCACCAATCTGGTGCATCTGACAACCTGTGCAAACATTGCAACTCATTCAACTTCACCTGTGAGAACAAGCAAGGTGGAGAATACAATTGCTGCCATAAAGGTCGAGTTCAAATTAACCCTTACAGATACCCTGACAGGTTTAAGAACCTGTTGACATATTTAGACCCAAACTTCAAGCACTTCTTGGAAAATATCAAAAAGTACAACAGTGCATTAGCCTGTGCATCCATGGGCGCACAAATATCCCTGCCTCCAGGCCATGGTCCAAATTGTTACAGAATACATGGCCAAATATACCATCAATCTGGACCCTTGCACCCCGGAGAGGGTGAAACACCAAAATTTGCTCAAATCTATATATTACAACAAAATCATTTCAGGGACTTAAAAAAACAAATAATTCTTTGCAGAGAAAGTATTGATTTCACAAATGTAGAATTTGTAGCCCGATTCGATCGGGCTCCCAGTCGCTAGTATTATATAAGTTTGTGCTGGGCTGTCAAATACAAAATTGAATCCTTTCATCTTTGGATTCCAAAGTACTTGGTATGTCTGGTGTCTTTCCCATGAGCAGGAACAGACAACTGAGAGTATAACAGAGGCACCAATAAGAAAACAGAATAAAGGAGGGTCTGTAAGAGTTTATAATTTCTGTAATATTTATATTTTTGTGAGAATAGCTATAATCAGGGTATGTTAAACCCAAGTAGTGAGTTTTCATCCTAAATTTGGATGCTGAGTCTGAAGGGATATTTGCTTTACAGCTTTGGGGCCCTGTAGCTAAAAGCTGCGACTCCTCTAGTTGTGTTAACTAATCTTTGGAATCCTTAATCAACCAGTAAGCTGAGATCATAATGTGTGCTCCAGTGTGCATGCTCAGATAAGTAAGGTTATCTGAAACTTTACTTTTTAAGTAATACATTGGTTTGGCCTTATTAACATCTATTTGAAATTATGCAATTTTAAATCTGTGTCATCATTTGCATCACTATTGTTTTCCAGTTTGTAAGTTAGTTGCCATCACATGACAGTCATTATTGATTGACTATTTGAGATAGAAGAACTAGTTGTTTTATCATGGAAAGATTTTGGGGTGACCTCTCCAAAGACATAAACCTCTCATCTCAATGCATAAACACTTTTCTCATACACTAACAGTTACGTATGTCATCTTTGCGTCACCAGTGCTGTATTCCAGAACTTACCAAACTTAAAAGAGACACAGCATTCAACTGCAATGCATCCAACTTCACCCAGGATTAAGTGCTACTGTGACTCTTCTTTCTCTAGGAAGTGCCCCCTCTCCCTTTTATCTGTCCACAGATCAGAACAACAGAGCAACAAGCCAAGCATGGGAGTACAGTTAAATACTTTCATCAGTCATCATAGTCTTTAACATTACGTAATATTCCAAAAGCACAAGCAAAGCAAATGAGTGTGACAATCACACCAAACAACCTTAATATTTAGAAGGTGTCACAAATGGTACTGACCAAAGTACTCAGTGTGCAGTGGTGTTCAGGTTGATCTTGGCTCCTGCAGTTATGGTTCGGGTAGCTCATGTGACTCATGCCACAGAGACATCTTGGTGGTTGTGGTGTTTCTTGCTGCTGCTACAATTAACTCATTTTCTGACATTAATAAAACTGGTCTGAAGTGGTTCAGTTCCTGAGGCTCCTGAGTTCCTGAGGCGGTGTACTATGAGCTGTTATGGACCAAAACCATGTTTCTGACATTTAAATCCAGCAGTTTTATATAGATATATTTAGTACTTATGCAACTAGGTACACATACATGCTGAGCAGCTCATGCTGTGCCAACAGTTCTGCTCATTTTGCCCATTCAAACCAAACTTTAACCTTTACATTAAAGCATTAAAATTTTCACCTAGTCAAAGCATAGCTTACAAAGTTCAAGAAAGCTTATATCTGTATGATCAACTTAAACATAAGCATGAATGACTTAAACACCTCTATGACCTACTAAATACAGACTTGTTGTCTTAACATTTTTAACATCATAGAGCTGAAAAGAAAGAAAACTAAAATACATTCTTAATAATGCAAACTACATAATGATATTATATTCCTCCACATGGGTCTTGGGATTATTTTGAAAAAAATAAATAAAACCTTGTTGCGTGACTTTGTGTTCACTTTGTTTAATGCCAGTGTTCAATCTTTTGATAAAAACTAAGATGAAAAGTTCTCATCAACAAAATTTTTTTCTCTGATGAAAATGGAATAAAAACTAAGTGAAAATGTACCTTTAATGACAAAAAATAAGACAAATGCTTTTAAAATCATTGTTGATGAAAAATAAACAAAATGAAAATATTACAGACAGACTCCTGGGCAATGAGTGACGTGAAGCTCTTTGCACATCTCTGTTACACATGATGTGGTGTGCCAATAAATAAGCATGAATGCAGTAGTGCCATTTTAAAAACTTGTATGCATATTTGTAAGTGGATGACACTACTTTGGGCTCCATCAGGAAATTATTATGTCAGTGTGGAAGTAACCCCCGAGGAAGACAAGAATAGTTCAATCAATCAGTATTTATTCAGTCACAGATGAGTATGTGGATTCCACATTGCAAGGCAGAAGAGCAAAGTTCCTCTGTGGCACTCGACGTTTAATAATATTCCTCCCTCCCCCTTCCCCTTACTTATCAATAAGCACAATATTTTTATCTAAGCATTTCATCTTACATTGCGTGCATAGGCTAATCATTTCTATTTTGTGTACATTGCAAAAGGGGCCCTAAAGAAGGAATAGTCATCTTTCCTGTGTCTAACGGACGCATTCTAAATAAAGTTGTCGTCCTTCGTCAGCTTACTGCAACCTGTCTTATGACAGATGCCTGTATGAATAACCTGCCATTATAGCAAAAACAGCTTTTAACACTTAGTAGCTTACAAGCAGTTAAATTTTCTTTCACATCAACCAGAATCTTGCTCCACTCCACTCCACTATGTCGGCCAACATGATTCTTGGGCAGAAAAAAATGGTCGGACATACGGACCAACTTTAATTACAATGCTGACGAAAATCAAGCCCAGTGTTAGCCATGTGGAATAAAGCTCACAGGAAGGAACACAAAAAACCTGAAAAGGCATCTAGAGGCATGCCATCCTAAGATTCATGCCAACGTATGTAATGTTATCTAGGTGGCAACTTTCGTGACACCAATACCGCTACCTTGATTACCCTGCTAATGCTAATGCATAAAGTGCATTGGTTTATTTTAGGTGTGCAGCTAGTAGGAATGTTAAATTGTTAGTAGGTTGGTAAATATATGAATAACTTCAGATGGCACAATAGTATGTAAGAAAAATGTGACTAAAAATTACATATGAAAAAGACACAGTGGTGATGACACAGCACTGCATCGACACATATTGAAAAGAAAAACAGCAGAAGTCATGTGTGGCAATGCTGTGTGTTTGAGAACTTCCATGTGCGATTGGGGAAAACATGCTTATTAATGAAAAAATATGCCAACACACAAATCACACACACAGGATTTTGTTATTGCCAGTTTTATCCCTTTACGAGTTACTTAAGAAATGGATTTGTGCAGCTTTGAGAGTGAAATCAGATGCGCTCAGCCTCAGATGTGAGTTGTAACTGTTTAGCTTGTAGTGTTACACATTTGTTACAGCAGATAAAATGACGAGGGGGATTAATCACTTTTAATACAGTGTCCTACGCAGTCCCAATAAAGGAACAGAAGCTTCGCATTCATTCTTTGATTGTAAGGTGCATATCAATACATGTCTGTCTGTGTTCAGGATTGAGGGTGAAACCACCCTGTACGCATCCACTAACACATATGGGCACGGTGGCAGTGTTGACAACAGTATTTAAAAATCAAGGCAAGTTTCAAACAAAGTGGCTATTTGGCTTGTCTACATTATCAATGAAATGAGCTGCTCCATTTGTTAATACTAATATAAAATGTATTTAGTATTTCAGTGGGCGGCACGATGGCGCAGTGGGTAGCGCTGCTGCCTCGCAGTAAGGAGACCTGGGTTCACTTCCCGGGTCCTCCCTGCGTGAAGTTTGCATGTTCTCCCCGTGGGTTTCCTCCGGGTACTCTGGTTTCCTCCCACAGTCCAAAGACATGCAGGTTAGGTGCATTGGCGATCCTAAATTGTCTCTAGCGTGTGGGTGTGTGTGTGTGTGTGTGCACCTTGCAATGGGCTGGCGCCCTGCCTGGGGTTTGTTTCCTACTTTGCACCCTGTGTTGGCTGGGATTGGCTCCAGCAGACTCCCGTGACCCTGTAATTAGGGTATAGTGGATTGGATAATGGATGGATGGATTTCAGTGCCTGAAGTGCTTGAAGCGCATCTCCCAATTAATACGATATGTACATGTACAGTATGACAAAACAGCATTGCTGAATACGAATCTACAAATGCTAAATTTGTGTTATTTATTTGGTTTTTGAGGGCAAAATAATGTTTATGAGCATAATCCCTAAAATGTGAAGAACATAGTTAAAACACTTATGCCATGCAGTATATTCAGTATGTATTTTGGTACAATCATATATCAGCATAATTAAGGCATTTTGAAGGCCAGAAAACTGTGATGACAGAACACAGCTGCCCTTATCTGACCAAGATCTTTTGGAGTAAATCCTTTCTACACTTACTCTTCATTTCATGTTCAATAATCACTACATGTGGTTCGGCTCATTAGTGTTAATGTTAGTATAATAGTTTTGAGGGACGGTACATTCTGTGCATATTCATATGTTAAAAAAGATATCCATCTGATTTTGACTGACTAAAACCAACTTACTTCTTCTTTACTAAAATTAATTTACTTTTTGTTGAATAAAATTGGACTAAAACCACCAATAATTAAATGACTAAAATGTGACTGAAACTAACATGCAATTTAGCTAGAAGACTAAGACTAAATAAAAAAGCATTGTCAAAATGAACACTTGTTCTTTTTAATGACACTTAAGAAACCTTTGACTTCTATTGTGTATCATTCTTCTTGTAGGATTTGGGATTTTTTTAACAAATTGTAAACTTTCAAATGTCAACAAATTTATTAGTGATGTGAATGCAAAATGCTTTGTAGTTCCGCTAAACATTGCTTTATGTATAGGCCAAATGAAGTCAATATTTACAACAGTGTTGTCTTTTTTCTATATAGTAACATTATGTGACTGCTACACTTCTATTTCTTACAGAAGAACCCCCTCTGACAATTATATTGTTGCTGTTCAGTAAAGAACTTAATGCAGTATCATAACCTTTGGATCATAATCCAAATTCCAAATCCATGTATTCAACACACATTTTAAATTAAAGAAAGTGAAAACAGCAATATTTTAAAAAAAATGTTTCTCTCCATGTCTCCCTTGGTGTAATTTGAAAGCTAATGTACTGTTACTGATCTAACTTTAAATGGGGGACCATCTTCACTGAATATTTTTGATATTTTCAAAGTATATAATAGTTTTAAACTTATGGGAACTTGTGCATTTGATTATGAAGAAAGGGAAGGCAATTTAAAAGAGCCTTAGAGCATAGAAGGAAATGATTGCACTAGCTATGGATTTTAGATTATTTCACATAATCTAAATGGATCACTCTGTTATTCCACACAGTTTTACCTGATCTATGGATAGTCTGCATAGGGAAAGTTTTGAAGATTTATTTTAAAATGAACAGAACATCATTCTACAAGAGCAGTACAATTTGGCATGACATAAAAGCATCATTGGTACTTATTAAGATTCAGTACTGTGTGGAGGCTTTTAAGTTTAAGTTTTAATGTACAGTCATGTATTCTGTAGACAGTACAATGAAATTCTGACTTGAATGTCTCCCACAGTGTAGCAACAGTGGTACAATGCCAGCGACAGTCAATGAATTCAACAATGTACACCATACGCTGAATATGACATAGAAATAGTCTGCACAAACAATGACAATAAAAAAGCACAAGTCTTTTGAGAACTTTACTTCTTTGAAATACTTTGCCCACATAATGACATTTCAAATAAAATATCAAAGATAAAGAGGAGAATGTCCATTTTTGTAGATTTTATATTGAAATGTAACAAAATTTAAATTTCAAAGGAATCTTAACAGTTGGGTTTGAATGAGGCATCAAAATGATATGCTAATGAAAGCCATTAAATTATACTTCTAGTTTTCTACATTTTCTCTTTTACTAAAAAACAGTATAGCAAATAAGAAGAGTCGTCTAAGAATGTAATTTTATCTGTTTCAACTGTTTTTACATATGTTAATGAATTCTAGCTGTGTTCCTCTGCCTATTGTATATTCTATGTGAATTGTTGTAGTGATAATAATAACAACTGTAGGTGCAAATAGCAACAGCCATTGGCTATGTCTCTGCAGATCAACAAAATCTCAGCTCACTCGTAGTCATAGTGAGTTTTTCAGTAGCTTTCTTCCCATTCTGAAGGCCTAAGTGTTGGGTTATTTGGCCATTAGAAACTGGCCCTTTCTATGAGTGTGGGCATAAGTGTGTGCATGAGTAGGCCTTGAGTAGACTAAGGCCCAGGCTCGAGTACCCACCTGCCAAAATTGAATTAAGTGGGTTTGAGAATGTTATATTAATTTATCTGCTGATTATGCTAGGCATAGTGAAACACAATACATTTCATGTAAGGAAGCAAGCAGACTGCCAAGCAGACATTCTCAAATAGGGTGTGTATGTGTAGATTTACTCCATGTTTACAGAAATATCTACAGAGATCTGAATCAGAAATCACACGTTACTATCAAACTATACTAGACTGCAAATGTTTGTACAAAAAAATATTAGAAATTACCAAAGGTTCTAAAATCTACACTTGCTTGGTTAGCAATGGAAAGGAGATGCTATTCTAAATCTGCTCTGTGTTTCAACATTATTTTATTGGCAATTTACCACCAACTTAGTGGTTATTAAATATGAAACCAATGTAGTGCACACTATCTTTATATATAATCTTCATTTGGATCTTGATCTTTGTTTGTCCGCGAATTCACTGCCTTGTGTGGTGTTCCTGCTGTGTTCAGTAGAGGGCCGTAGTGATGGAGGAGGAGAGGAAGTGAGGGGGAGGATCGTTGGATGAGGTTGAAGTGTGGTGATTAAAGAGGATTGAACTAAAGGAGACGACATGCTGTTTGTACTGGCTGAATACACAACACCTTGGTTGTTACTTTTGTTTACAAACTCTGTCGATAGCACTCTTTGTGTTTAGAGCTGGCATCGACACCGTGCTTTGTGTTTAGATCTGGCGTCAAAACCGTGCTTTGTGTTTAGATCTGGCGTCGACACCTGCTTTGTTGTCGAGACTGTGGTTTTTTGTGTTTCTATCGACCGTAGTTGGCAGCACTTCGTCCAAATCGAATGTTCACCCACTTCTTGGAGTCGGCAGTCAGAGTATATAAGTCGGACACACTTCTGTGATTTTCCATCAGTCAGCGTTTGGAGTTCAAGAAAGAAGCATTGGTTCTTCCTTACTCTTTGGATTGCCACAAAGCAATCTGCGAGATTGGAGAAAGGTTGAGAAGAGATCGTGAGAGGAAACAACAGCGTCATGAAAACGAGACGGACTATGAACAGAGAGAACAGAAATGCTCCTCCACCACCACATAATTACTATTCGGACAGTGATTCCAAGTAGGCCGTTCCTATCGAATCAATGTCCAAGGGTTTTGTTTTGTAATTTTGTTTCCCTTATAAAAAATCATAATGCTGTGCGACGAAGGACCCAGTTCACGACTGGCAGCCGCGTTTAAACAGGGAGCCCTTCACAGACAACTTTAACACGCACAACGTAGTTGGGCGCACATGCCTAGTACACGATAATCTAATATTTCAGCCTTCATTAAACTGAGCAGTTTTCAATCTATGGAAGACGCTACGGACTGTGACATTTACAAATCTCAATATCAACAATGAATTTACACCTTTGGAACCTTTAAGTTTCAAATGAATCTTTCAGTGACAAATTGTTTTTTCTATGTTCAACTTGGAAACTTTGTTAAAAGCAACTACCCCAACATTCTTCGTCTTTCTCCTATACATTTTTATAAGGTGATACCGGCTAGTGTTGATGAGAATTTGGACAGTATCTCCAGAGTCTGTTAAAAAGTGTTAAGAAACTAAGCCCTTAATCACAAGCCATTGATATAATATACTCTTGTTCAATATGTTTCAAGCATCATAGCTTGTCTAAAAATGCGTAAAATGTACCCAGGGCCAGATCCAACCTATGAGCAATGTCTGCATCACTTATTTTGGATATGCGCTACTTGTAAGCCATTTAGGGCAAAAACATTTGGCTATCTCTCAGACAGACTTGGATTTATTATTACTCCTAATCCCTTACCAGCAGTATATGGAGCAATGCCAGATGTGCTATGAAAAAAAAGCAGCTGTAATATACCACACTACCTGTATAAATATTTACTTTCTCATCTGGACAAATCCCTATCAATCCATCCTTCATCAGTGGGAATGTAATGTTCTACATTATCTCAAATTGAAAAAAATCAGATTCTTTTTCTAAGTATGTGTTCAGAATTTTTCCAGAACTTGGCAAGAACTCATTAATATAATCCTATAATAAAGATATTGGAAACTGTGTTTTTTCATTTTAATTTTACTTGCTATTTTATCCTTTACACGAATCACTCACAAATAGACTATTGCCTTTTTTAATTCATATAAACATTTTCAATAAGAACATAAACAAGCAAGCTATGTTTGCAGATGATAGCAAAGTAGGGGGAATGACAGATAATGCAGAATCAGAGGAACCTTTGAAGAAGAATCAGGACAGATGTGGGCAGATTTCTAGCAGATGAAATTTCACATAAGTAAATGTAAGATATTAGATCAACATTCTTTATTCATCACATGCATAGTTATACAGGACAACAAGCTGTGAAATGAATCCTGATCCACTTATGAAAAACTGTGCAAAGTTAGAAGAGTATCAGTTAGATTAACAAGAAGTCCTAGATTGAAAGATAATATAAAAGAACATAAATAAATAAGTAAAATTAAGTGAAATAAAGTAGAATTAAGTGTTAAGGTGCAATAGTGCAGTGATTATTGTGCAAAACCAAAGTTAGACAGGTGCATAGTTAAAGGACAGACCAATTCCAAAACAAGGCAAGGGGAGACGTCATGGTACAATTACAGTCCAGTCTAAGTATGTGCAGGATCATGGATGAGATGGCATGTTCTGATTAAACAGTCTTATGGCTTGAGGATAGAAACTCCTTCTGAGTCTCTCTGTCCTGGCCAGGATGCTGCAAAACCTTTTGCCTGATTTTAACAGATGAAACAGGCTATTGCTAGGATGAGATGAGTCCAGCTCTGGTCCTGCATCTTCTGGTGTAAATGTCCTGCATAGATGGTAGAGCTGACCTGCAGCAGTGTTTCACTGCACGGATCACTCTCTGTAGAGCTTTACCGTCCTGAACACCACAGTTTCCAAACCAGGATGTAATGTTCTGTGTCAGGACACTTTCCACAGCGCCAGAGTAGAAAGTCTTTAGAATCCCTGAAGAGACCCCAAACTTTCTAAGCTGTCTGAGATGGTAGAATCTCCGCTTTGCCCTTTTGGTCTGAACTTGGATGTGTTCAGACCATGACAGGTCCTCAGAGATGTGAACCCCCAGGTATTTAAAACTGTTCACCCTTTCCACTGGAGTCCCGTTAATGATGAGGGGCTTATAATCCCGCTGCTGTGTCCTGCCGAAGTCTACCACCAGCTCCTTGGTTTTTCTGATGTTGAGCTGGAGGTAGTTTTCCTGACACCACAATGTCAGGTTCGCAACTTCATCCATGTAGGCCGTCTCATCGTTGTTCGCGATGAAGCCCGGTACCACCGTGTCATCTGCAAACTTCACGATAGTGTTAGAGGAATACGTGGCCATGCAGTCATGGGTGTAGAGGGAGTACAGCAGAGGGCTAAGAATACACCCTTGTGGAGCTCCTGTGTTGATGGTAATTCTGTTGGAAACACAGTTACCAACCCTCACTGCCTGTGTTCTGCCTGCGAGGATGTCCAGCACCCACGCACACAAGCGGTTGTTGAGTCCTAAGTCCCTCAGTTTCACAAACAGTCTACAGAGTAATATTGTATTGAATGCTGAACTATAGTCAATGAAGAACAATCTCACATAGCTCCCCTGTTTCTTGTCCACATGGCTGTGGGTGGTGTGCAGTATGTGGGAAATGGCGTCCTCCGTCGATCTGTTAGGATGGGAGGCGAACTGGAGTGGGTCAACAGTGCTTGGGATGGAGGATGAGATGATGTCTTTCAGTAGCTTCTCGAACACCTTCATGACTACTGATGTCAGTGCAACAGGTCGGTAGTCATTCAGGCATGTGGGCTTATTGTTCTTTTGAACAGCAATGATTGTGGATCTTTTTAAGCACATAGGAACCACAGACTGCGCTAGAGACTTGTTGAAGATGGTGGTGAGTACTCCAGCTAGTTGGTCAGCGCAGCAACGCAGCAGGCGTCCAGAAATGCTGTCTGGTCTCGCTGCCTTCCTGATGTTTACTCATTGCTGCACGCACATCGTGATCTGCAATGCTGATGACAGTCAGGCAGTAGTTAGCGCTAGCTGCGTAACCAGCCTCAAAACGGCCGTAAAACACGTTGAGTTTATTAGCAAATGCAAATGCAGAGTCTGCGCTTACCGTCACATGAGATTTTCCTTTGTAGTCTGTGATGGTACACAGTCTGTGCCACATGCTCCGTATGTCACCCTGTTGAAAGTGTAGCTCTACTCGCTCCTGATACCGGTGTTTGTCATCTTTCACCGCATGTCGAACGCCATATGAAGCCGCTTTGTAGGTGCTCATATTGCCAGTAGTTAGTCCGTCATTATAAGCAGCAGTTCGAGCATTTACTGCCGTGCGGATCAATCTGTCAAACCACAGTTTCTGGTTTGGAAAAGATTTAACTCTCGCCGTGGGAACAACTTCATCAGCAAGCATACTAACAAAGCTAACTATTGCTCCCACAAACTCGTTGATGTCATCTGTGCATGTTCGGAACATGTCCCATTCTACATCATCGAGCGCATCCTGCAGCATGGCTTCTGATTGGGCAGACCAGTGATTCACCTCCCTCGTGACCGGAGCTTCACGAATGAATCTTTGTTTATATTCTGGCATGGGGAAAATGGTGTTATGGTCGAACTTCCCAAACACTGGATGTGAAACAGCTTTGTAGCCCTGCTTGTACGGGGTGTAGCAGTGATCCAGGATTCTGGCTCACCTAGTTGGACACGTGACATGTTGGTGGAAGTTCGGCATTACTTGTCTGAGGTTTGCCTTATTAAAGTCCCCTACCACTATGAATGCTGCGTCTGGGTGTTTGTTTTGAGTCGTACACAGAACATCATGGAGTTCAGACAAAGCCGTGCCTGTGTCCACGTGGAGTGGGATATAGAGCGCCATGGCAACGACCGAGGTAAGCTCGCGAGGCAGATAGTGAGGATGACATTTGATGATTAAAAACTCCAGATGAGGCAAGCAGTATCCAGAGAGAATGGAAGCATTCCTGGCATCGCACCGCCTTTAGCTTTGTTCGACTCCGCCGTTCTGTCCATGTGAAACACAGAGAACGAGTCCAACGGTGTTACAGCTTGGTCCGGCACTGTGGGTGTCAGCCATGTCTCCATAAAGCAGAAAATGTTACAATCCCTCATGTCGCATTGGAAAGTAACTCTTGCTCTCAGGTCATCCAGCTTGTTCTCCAACAACTGAACATTAGCCAGCAGGATGCTAGGCAGTGGTGGGCGATGTGCTTTTTGTCTCAGTCTGTTTTGGATGCCACCGCGTTTCCCACGCCGTTTCTTTGTTCATTGCCTCAGGTCAGCATCACGTATATTGTTGTCATCTGGCCACAACGGATCGGGCTTAAAAGTGTCCGAAATTTCATAGATTACTAAACCTGATGTTGTCTGTGATTGAAGAAATAATAAATAAAGGAAATAAACTGAAAGAACGCACAGTCTAGATGGAGCGTTCAGGAAGGCGTCTGAATATGGCCGCGCCATCTCTCTCACCATCTCTCTCTCTATTACACATAGGATGTAAACATACTAGATTTGAATATACAATAGTAGGTTTGAAACTAGAAAATACAACTTATGAAGATGACCTAGGACATTCAGGCGGTGTACAGAAGCCATCAAGAAGGCTAATAGGATTTTAGGCTACATAGCATGATATGTGGAGTATCATAAGCTTATCATGCCCTAGTGAGGCCTTATCTGGAGCACTGTGTTCAGTTTCGAACTCCAATATTACAAAAAATACATAGTATCACTAGAGAAAGTCCAAAGTCTTGTGATGAGGTGGATTTCATGAATGTGAGTTGGACCTTTTCAGTTTAAGCAAAAGGAGATTATAGAGTGACATGACTGAAGTTTTAAAATTATGAAACTAATTAGTACGGTGGATCCCAGTTATTCCTTTAAATTAAGTTTTTCAACAAGGACATGAGTTACATTTTTAAGGGTGTATTTCGCACAAACTAACTTTTTTTAATTTCTTTCTCATGTAGAAAACCATAGGAATATGGAATAAATTACCACATAGTGTGGCAGGAATTAATACTTTTAAAACTCAACTCAATATTATTTTGGAAAGACTTGGAAAGTAGGATTGATGAGCTTTTTGTGTCGAATGGCCTGTTTTTGTGAAAACTGTTTGAATGTTTTAACTTATCCTAGCACTACAATCCCAATCTTCATAAATACAGTAATTCAAGAATGCAAGTGGTTATAACTGCTATTTCACAGAGCCGTGTAATGGGTTTGACTTCCTACCAGTTCGCCACCTTGTCCATTTTTCCTCCGATATTCCTAAGATCTACAACTTGACTTGATGGTGATTGTAAACTAGCACTACACAAATGGGTGTGAGTTAATTATTGACTTGTGACAAATACTGCTGAGGTCATCCTTTCGTGAATGAAGAGATGGTTGTATTTTAGAAAACATAGTGTTTGGTTACATAATAAAGCATTATAAAGGATCAGAAAATTGTTTAGTAAAATTTACAATAATTATTAGAGCATCACTAGACGTGGTAGTTTATGGAAGATTAAATAAAACATTGCTGAAATCCATATTTTCTACCAAAGTCAGAAGGCATTTTATTTCCCATCGAAAGAAATAGTTGTGCAAATTACAGTGTTAGACAGGGTACTGATCTGCAGCTACATAACTAATCTATATGATTTTCTTCCGGAATGCTTATTTGCATTTCCTTTAGAAAATATGCCAAATGTATTTTGCTGCTGCACTCCATTACTCACAAAACAAATGTCAAACTATCAAATTATATGTCATGGAGTGGGTCACTGTAACCTTGTTTAATATGTAGCGAATACCACAGGCAAGCACTTTTAAGATTGATTAGACTAGAGTTTCCACAAGAGATATTGTTGAAGTGAGTTTGCCATGTCAGGTTCTCCTTCAAATGATGCTGATCGCAATCACAGCGGCGAAACAAGGACAAAAATACATTTTAATACATTATGATACATTTTAGGCCAATTTTAGAGACATTATTACTGGGTGGCCTGCTATGACCATCATTTTGAGACAACCTTGGGCTGAAAAATCTCAAATAAGACGGACCATTCTAAGGTTTATATGTTATTTTGGATCATAAAGGTATGAAGTAAGGCACAGAAAGCTATGTTTAACATGGCATACAAAAACTATTCACCATTCTGTACTGTATAGGTACAGTAAATATTTTATTCAGGCTTTTAGGATTGTAGATAGATAAGATAGATAGAGATAGATAGATACTTTATTAATCCCAAGGGGAAATTCACATACTCCAGCAGCAGCATACTGATACAAAAAAAAAAAAAACAATATTAAATTAAAGAGTAATAAAAATGCAGGTAAAAACAGACAATAACTTTGAATAATGTTAACGTTTACCCACCCGGGTGGAATTGAAGAGTCGCATAGTTTGGGGGAGGAACAATCTCCTCAGTCTGTCAGTGGAGCAGGACAGTGACAGCAGTCTGTCACTGAAGGTCCTCCTCTGTCTGGAGATGATACTGTTCAGTGGATGCAGTGGATTCTCCATAATTGAAAGGAGCCTGCTGAGCGCCTGTCGCTCTGCCACGGATGTTAAACTGTCCAGCTCCATGCCTACAATAGAGCCTGCCTTCCTCACCAGTTTGTCCAGGCGTGAGGCGTCCTTCTTCTTTGTGCTGCCTCCCCAGCACACCACTGCGTAGAAGTGGGCACTCGCCACAACCGTCTGATAGAACATCTGCAGCAGCTTATTGCAGATGTTGAAGGACGCCAGTCTTCTAAGGAAGTATAACCAGCTCTGTCCTTTCTTACACAGAGCATCAGTATTGGCAGTCCAGTACAATTTATCATCCAGCTGCACTCCCAGGTATTTATAGGTCTACACCATCTGCACACAGTCACCTCTGATGATCACGGGGTCCAGGAGGGGCCTGGGCCTCCTAAAATCCACCACCAGCTCCTTGGTTTTGCTGGTGTTCAGGTGTAGGTGGTTTGAGTCGCACTATTTAACAAAGTCCTTGATGAGGTTCCTATACTCCTCCTCCTGCCCACTCCTGATGCAGCCCACGATAGCAGTGTTGTCAGCGAACTTTTGCACGTGGCAGGACTCCTAGTTGTATTAGAAGTCCGATGTATATAGGCTGAACAGGACTGGAGAAAGTACAGTCCCCTGCGGCGCTCCTGTGTTGCTGACCACAATGTCAGACCTGCAGTTCCCGAGACGCACATACTGAGGTCTGTTTGTAAGAAGTCCACGATCCATGCCACTAGGTATGAATCTACTCCCATCTCTGTCAGCTTGTCCCTAAGGAGCAGAGGTTGGATTGTGTTGAAGGCGCTAGAGAAGTCTAGAAACATAGTTCTTACAGCACCACTGCCTCTGTCCAAGTGGGAGAGGGATCGGTGTATCATATAGATGATGGCATCCTCCGCTCCCACCTTCTCCTGGTATGCGAACTGCAGAGGGTCGAGGGCGTGGCGTACCTGTGGCCACAGGTGGTGAAGCAGCAGCCGCTCCATGGTCTTCATCACATGTGATGTCAGAGCGACAGGCCAGAAGTCGTTCAGCTCACTAGGATGTAATACCTTTGGGACTGGGGTGATACAAGATGTTTTCCAAAGCCTCAGGACTCTCCCCTGTTCCAGACTCAGGTTGAAGATGTGCTGTAGAGGACTCCCCAGCTCCAGCGCACAGACCTTCAGCAGTCGTGGCGATACTCCATCTGGACCCGTTGCTTTGCTGGCACGAAGTCTCCTCAGCTCTTTGCTCATCTGCGCTGCTGTAATTGTGGGTGGGGATGTCTCTCCTATGCTGGTATCAGCAGAAGGATGGGTGGAGGGTGTAGTACTCTGAGGTGAGAGTGGGTTAGGGTGGTCAAACCTGTTAAAGAAGTTGTTCATTTGGATTGCTCTCTTCACGTCTCTCTCGATGGTAGCACCCCGCTTTGAGCTGCAGCCAGTGATGATCTTCATCCCATCCCACACTTCCTTCATGCTGTTATTCTGCAACTTCTGCTCCAGCTTTCTCCTGTACTGCTCCTTCGCCGCCCTGAGCTGGATTCTGAGTTCCTTCTGCACGTGCTTGAACTCATGCTGATCACCGCCTTTAAAAGCCCTTTTCTTCTGGTATGTCACTTATAATCCATGGCTTGTTGTTATCATAGCAGCGTACTGTTCTTACTGGAACTACAATGTCCATACAGAAGTTGATGTAGTCAGTAGTGCAGTCAACAACCTCCTCAATGTTCTCACTATGTGATCCCTGCAGGATATCCCAGTCCGTAGTTCCAAAGCAGTATCTCAGAGCCTGCTCTGCCTCAGGGGACCACTTCCTGAATGAGCGTGTGGTTGTAGGTAGCTCCCTCACTCTTGGTTTGTAGTGAGGCTGAAGCAGAACCAGGTTATGATCTGCTTTCCCAAGCGTAGGCAGCGGGGTGGCGCTGTATGCGTCTTTAACGTTTGCATACAGTAAGTCAATAGTCTTATTTCCCCGGGTGTTACAGTCCACATACTGGGAGAAGGCAGGTAATGTTTTGTCCAGCGTCACATGGTTAAAATCTCCAGCGATTAGCACAAGCGCCTCAGAATGCTGCATTTGTAACTTAGCAACAGCAGAATGGATGATGTCACTCGCTATCTCCACGTCCGCCCGAGGAGGGATATAAACAATAACAACAATGACGTGTCCAAACTCTCTGGGCAAGTAATAGGGACGCAAACTTACGGCCAACAGTTCGATGTCCCTGCAGCGAGTGGAGATTTTTACGTTTACATGTCCAGAGTTACACCACCGTGTATTAACATAGAGAGCGAGTCCTCCTCCTTTGTGCTTCCTGCAGGTACTTGCGTCTCTGTCCGCTCTAACTGTGCTAAACCAGGGTAGCTCCACGTTAGCATCTGGGATGGTGGAAGTTAGCCACGTTTCGCAAAAGCACAACAAACTGCATTCTCTGTAGGTCCTGACATTTTTCACCAGAGCAGCCAGTTCGTCAATCTTATTTGATATTGAGTTCACATTTCCCAGGATCACAGAAGGCACCAAAGGCTTAAAACGCCACTTTCTTGCAAGCCGCTTCATTTTTAGCTTAGTTCCGGCTTTAAAAGTGTCCAGGGAACAAATCCACATAAAAGAAAGTGATAGGAGTGATCAATAAAAAATAATAAAAAAAGAGAAAAATAAAAGGTAGAAAAATAAAGTCGTGCACGGAGCTGCTGAAAAGGCTGCCACTATCACTCACATATGTATGGCATGCTACAAATATTCTAACACTCTCACACACTTCTCCCACAGTAAGGAAATATATATTTGCATATATATTGTGGGGCAGCACGGTGGCGCAGTGGGTAGCGCTGCTGCCTCGCAGTTGGGAGACCTGGGGACCTGGGTTCACTTCCTGGGTCCTCCCTGCGTGGAGTTTGCATGTTCTCCCCGTGTCTGCGTGGGTGTGCTCCGGTTTCCTCCCACAGTCCAAAGACATGCAGGTTAGGTGGATTGGCGATTCTAAATTGGCCGTAGTGTGTGCTTGGTGTGTGGATGCGTTTGTGTGTGTCCTGCGGTGGGTTGGCACCCTGCCCAGGATTGGTTCCTGCCTTGTGCCCTGTGTTGGCTGGGATTGGCTCCAGCAGACCCCCGTGACCCTGTGTTCAGATTCAGTGGGTTGGAAAATGGATGGATGGATATATATTGTGGCTGGCTATAGTAGAAGCTTTACAGTCTTTGTTTTATCTGTAGTATTAGGGTTTTTACATCTTGCCTGAAGAAGAGGCCTGAGTTGCCTCGAAAGCTTGCATATTGTAATCTTTTTAGTTAGCCAATAAAAGGTGTCATTTTGCTTGGCTTTTCTCTACAGTCTTTGTTTTAATAATTACAAACATACCACACATGGGAACTTACCAGCAATAATTTGGACTTAACAGTTAAAAGAACAGTCAGCAAAATGACTGACAATTTTTAAAAGATAGTTGTACACTAGGATTTATAATGTCCTCCTTTGATTTTAAGGCTGTTCACATATGTGTCTTAGAAGGCAGTCAATGTAAAATGAGCCATAATGCAATACAGCAGATGAACTATACATCTGCCCATTCACTTATTTCCGGAATCCCCATGATTGTGGGGAAGGCACAGTATATTGTGGTAGCATTGCCTTAACGTAGGGCCCAACTCTGCCTTGGATGTAAGTGTTTATGAACTATTAGCTGCATGTGGTCTTTGGGACAAAACACAACTCGAAGACTCCCTAGAAGTTTTACTATATTTGTGAACTTGGAGAGGCATCAGCTAACTCTTAAGAAGGACCCAGGCCAGAGGATGTGGACCCACCTGTGCTTGCTGCCCCACTGGCTTTCATAAGAAGATACCATATAGAAGTCGTATCACAACCATATGAGACCTACTAAACTTTGTCTCAAGAAAATACCACCAGATAGACAATGTTTTCAGTGAAAACTTCGAGCTTTGCCCTCCGTTGCTAAGGTGTTTCACTTGCACATTGTTGAGCCTCTGCGTTTGCTTCGATTAGATGTTGTACTAATGATACTGATGAAGATGCACAACATCATTGTTGCACAGCGGCATTTGCTGCACAAAGGTCTTTTGTAGTGAGAAGTGTGGTGCATGCAAGCGCCAAAAAAATGTAAAAGTGTGTGCATTCGCCATCTAGTGGCTGTGGTTGAGTGTGAGCTGAGTGAAATTCTCCATACACATACAGGTCTTTCGTTTATATATGTCTAATGTTAATACTGATTGTAATTTTCCATGTAATACAGTTCAGCTGGAAAAAAAGTAAAAAAAATAATAATAATTTCATTAAGTCATCAAGTCCAACAAAAGCAGCAGTTGCCCAGCACTTACAGGTTTTGGTCACCTAAACAGAATATGCAGCATAAACCACATTGTGACTAAATAATACATCAGAAAGCAACAAAAATACAAACACAGTCCATGAAGATAAACATTTGCTTTTACTGCAGGGTGGCTTTTGTAGTAAGCTGCCCATTCTTCAAACTGATGGAAGTGTAAAGTGTCTTCTGCCCTTTAGGTTTCTTCTAACTCTTCTTGGTTTTCATTCCACCTGAATCATTTACTGAATACAGACATAACCAGAAAGCAGGTAAAACACAGACAAGTAGCCCATACAAGTGGCTGAGTACAGAATGTTGTATGAAAGTCCAGGCAGGTCCTAAAACCTACCTAAAAACAAATCTAAACTGCAAAAGTACCTTACTTCAACTTGACCCCACACAGTTTGGCACCTACCTATTTTCACTAACCCATAAACATCACCAGTCTGAAAATTGAAAAAAGACAAACAGACAAGAAACCAAAAAGATGCTTCAGAATGTTTTGTCAGTTTAATGAGTCTGGTTTCTCATACCAAAATAAATTCATCAAAAAGGCTGATGATCAAACTGTTCTTCCAGGTATGCTTTTACAGAGTATTTTGATGGCTGCCTAAATCAGGGGTTCTTAAACTTTTTAAACAGAGGTCCCAAATAAGAAGATCAATACCATGCTATATAAATGTAATGAATTATTATTATTATTATTACTGGGACCTAAGAAGAGGGGATTATAACCACAGTGACAGCAGGGCCATAAATAGACAAATAACAATGGTCATAATAATAATAAACAGTAAACAGTAAAAGTTTGTTGAATTTCAAGGATATTTCTCTCATGAATAGTTCTAAAAAAAGAAAGTGGAAGCTAAACACATTGATACATTATCTTTCTAAACAAAGAATAGATTCCTGGGGTGTATCACTGCCATTGTAAATGCTCAGGGTAAGCTTTAGGAAAGCTGAAAGAAGTTGATTTACTCTTTTTAACTGCATTTTTTTTTTCAAGTAACATTTTACAAAAGAGAGTCTCAATTAACGATATACACAGAGTATTTCTAAATAGTTCAGCATATCAATTCAATAATCTGAGCAAAAAAGTAATTAAATTAGTGCATGCATTGTTTATGAATATCTGTATTTCATGCAGGGGAATAGGATAAATCTTGATGGATAATGTTGCAAACTGTCCTCTTTTAAATATTTAATGCTGCTGACTGGCATTGTGCTGAATGTCTGCACCTTGGCTCAACATTTCTATATTTTCTGGTATTCTGGTACTTTAGAACAGTGTGACGAAATGTTGTTCTTCCTCACTGAGGCCAGTGGCGTAGCGTGGGTGTCAGCCGCCCGGGGCAGAGGAAAATTCCGCCGCCCCCTTATTTAGGTATGGTTCAAATTTTTACAAGATATTATTATTATTTATTGTGAAATTTTGCCGCCCCCTAAAAGTGCCGCCCGGGGCGGGCCGCCCCTGCCACCCCCACTACGCTATGCCACTGACTGAGGCACATTAAAAATGCAGAATCTTCCTTGCACCTCTGCTACAGATTTTGATTTAATGTATGCCTGAACAGCGGGCACATGATGAACTACCGAACCTGGCCACTGAAAACTACTGTTAGTATACAACATACATACCCTAATTCTATTCACTTGCCCTTTGAAATATTCCCAAAATTGTGACATTCCTTTGCCACATCAGTTAAAAATTAATTGTGACATTTCAAACTAGGGCTACAGTTCTCTCACCTTACAAACTCATCGGTCATTCCCTCCTCTCACCCCCTTTCTTATTTGTATCTTTGCTTGTCAGTCTTCACAGTTTGATTGTTTTATAAGAGTGAGATGACTGAGTTACTGTGTTGTGCCGAATATTTTGTTTTATATTTGTGCCATAGTAACAAAAGCTTCTCTGCAATGAGTTAACAGCATTGTTTCGCTTGCTAAGTTAAAGGCAGCATATATTTTTCACTTGGACAAACTTGGCTAACTGTACTATAAAGTCATATGGCAAGCCCTCACAAACATGTCTGTGGCCAACCCATAGTTTAAGAAACACTGGTCTAAAGGACATGAACATGCCACAGCACACACACTATCTGATCGCACCCCATGATTTCCTGTTACTGTGGTCATTTTGGATTACTAAAAGCAATAGGGCACTGCTAGCAAAATAGTTCACTAAACAATATTACTCATTTGAAACATCTAACAAAGACAAGCAGCCCATTTATTTTACTGTGGGCAAGAAAATGAAAGTTTTCACTGTGATCTTAAGTTAAATCTATACTAATAAAAGGCATATCCCTCACTGACTCACTCACTGACTGACTGACTGACTCACTCACTCACTCACTCATCACTAATTGTCCAACTTCCCGTGTAGGTGGAAGGCTGAAATTTGGCAGGCTCATTCCTTACAGCTTACTTACAAAAGTTAGGCAGGTTTCATTTCGAAATTCTACGCGTAATGGTCATAACTGGAACCTCTTTTTTGTCCATATACTGTAATGGAAGAGGCGGAGTCACGTATCACGTCATCACGCCTCCTACTGACACAGTGGTGTCAGTACCAGGATTTGAACTGACAAGCTCCGGGTTTGCTGAAATATTACTGAAGAAAGAAAAAAAAACAAAAACGGGCAATTGGGGCTATGCATACAAATGTCCATCCATCCATTATCCAACCTGCTATATCCTAAATACAGGAGCCAATCCCTGCCAACACAGGGCACAAGGCAGGAAACAAACCCCGGGCAAGGTGCCAGCCCACCGCAGGGTGCACACACCCACACACCACGGACAATTTAGAATCGCCAATGCACCTAACCTGCATGTCTTTGGACTGTGGGAGGAAACCCAGACAGACACGGGGAAAACATTCAAACTCCACGCAGGGAAGCGAACCCGGGTCTCCTAACTGGCACCTTTCACTGCGCCACCATACCGCCCGCATACAAACTTAAAAGGTTTAAATAAAACAAAAATATATACCTTTATTTTTACTTCCTTAACTTGTGGAGGGTGTATCCTGTAGCAAAGCCCTAACTTTTTTCATGAAAGCCCCTTTCAGTCAATAAGCCTTAAAAACAGGTATAAAGCTAAACTTGCAGCACCGCTATTCAATTACACTTGCCTAACGCCTCCCCTAAGGGAGATACTGTGGGATCTGGGCATCCGTCAAAGCACCAATCACAGGCCTGATTAGAAAGCGGGAAGCTGTGATTTATCGTCTCCCTCCCATGTAACAATCACAGCCCGTGTTACAACGCACTATGAATGTATGTGGATATGTATATATGTGTATGTGTGTGTGTATGTATGTGTGTATATGTATGTGTATATATATATGTTGATATGTGTGTATGTGGATGTGTATATGTATATATATATATGTATATATGTATATATATGTATATGTAGATACGTGTATATGTAGATATGTATATATGTGTATATATATGTATATATGTATATATATGTATATGTAGATACGTGTATATGTAGATATGTATATATGTGTATATATGTATATGTATATATATGTTTACATAACCTCTTTAACACACTACTTCTCCGCTGCGAAGCACGGGTATTTTGCTAGTATTTTATATATTTACCTTGAACTGGCAGGACTTGGATTTTGGCAACAGAATCAGCATCCTAGATTAGTTCAATATCTCTGCTTTTGACAAAACAGTTTGGTTCAGCTGGACTGAAGGAATTTCTCACAGAGATTCCTTTGTAAAGCTACACACCGGCAAAACAAATTTTCCAGTCTGTGCAAAGAAGCTGAACAGATTTTAAGATGGCCAAGGGCTTGAGCTTATGTCTGTCATCTAACTGACCGCACACTCTAACAATATCTTCCATCAAAGTGTACGATTTCTTTCCAGAACTGAAGTTTATCAACCCTAGGAAACTTAGGTGTCAGAGGCATTAATGTATATTGTCAGTTTTTTTATAGAAAGGATTGGCATTTACTTAAAATATAAAAAGATTTAATGAAGACAATTTGAAACAGAGAAATTAAGTAACATGTAGATGCAAAGATTTGTTATTGTATAATTTTAATTATTATATAGATGGAAAAATGTTGCAAAACATGAATAAAATCTGTTTAAATTGAATAGTTTCATTATATATACACAGCCATGTACAAAAAGCACAAAAACAAAACCTTTAGGAAATTCTAGTGAGTATCCACATATAGGACAAGGCTAGGAAATTGCCCAGTTGGTGCTTAGTTTTGTTTTGTTTTTTTCTCTCATGTTATTTTAAGGGTTTTTCACAATTAGTTTTTCTGTTTTATAGGTACATATTGGTTATTTATTTTAAATGTGTTATGTGCACAATGCAAAGACTCTAAAAAGTTCTAAAGTGCTAGAGGTGTAGTAGAAAATGGGAAAGACTGAGAGGGCATCAAGGGCAGCATAGTTACTCTAGAAAATGTCATGAAGAGTCTTACAACTTTCAAATTACATTTGCTTAATATTATCAACAATATGTTCAAGTGCTCTACAAGGTAAATGAAAATATGGCAATTCAAAAGAAATAAATTCTTCATGCAATTCACAACAAATGGAAATTAAAGTAGTTAAGGCAACAGCTTATTTTTTCTCCAAGTGCCTTGACTCCATTGTGCTGCTTCTAGATTTTAGATATCCAGAGGTTATTGTTATTTCATTTTATATATAAAATCTTCTAGATTTTATTATTTATAAGTTATTGTTGTTTCTTTTTATTTTTTTCTATTTAACTTGTCTCTGACAAGATTATTCAGTTTTCTGCAACCAGGAGATTAAAAAGGCTAAACAGTGGGGCATGTAAACTCAGAGACAAAGACAAGCAGAGCACAAACCCGGTAAAGCTAACAAGATAAGAAACCTAAGTGGTTTTGAGGGCAAAAATCCAAACGAGGAAAAAAATTCAAAGTCTAAAATCCAACCAAACTAACCAAAAAAAATCTTGAATTAAAGAAAACTCAAGCACATGCTGCAAAGATTTGTTCTGACAATTCTAAAACTAGGATAACCAGAACCTGCACCCCCATCTTTTTATATTCTGGCAGGGATGATGTCTCACATCACACATTGACCAAAAACAGCTAATCAGGTCTAAACAAAAAATTAAATATGATCTCACCATCATGGTGGCAGTGTCAGGCATTCAATACAACAATAAAAATAAGCAAACAAAACAAAACTTAAACTTAAACTCAAAATGACTCATGAAAGTCACACAGAACCTAAAAAGATGTTTACATTTAGTTTAGTTTGTATGTGAGATTTAATAAATATTAAGAACTCTTCACTTTCCTTTTTTGATGCTTATTTCATACCTAATACTGCTAACCCATTCATACTGTACCATTGCTGTATATACATTTCTTGTTGGTGCATGATTTGGTAAAGAATGAAGGCCAACCATTCACTCATGGGAATAAAATTTTGGCTAAAGAGGTAAACATACTTGATTTTATACAACATTAAATAAATTGATTTTGTCCTTTTGTTTTAAAACTAAGTCTCTCTTTGTTTTGGTTTTTATTTTGTTTTTTAAAATTTAATTTTATTATTTAGTGATATGGAACTAGCAACTCTGGACTGAATAGGAACCTTCAAGAAATTGTTTATAGCTTTTTTCCTTTTTTATGTGCACCTAAAACTGTGTCTAAATCAGTAAATCCCTGTTCCGATTAAGTAAGGTGTGTATCTGTGGGTTACTGTTATTCTATTCTAAAAATCAACCCATCTTACACAAAGCAGTAATTGATATCTTCTGCCCAGTTGGTCAGACCTCTGGCAGTTGTTTTGCGTGTGTCTGGCTACCTTTCAGCCTTTCAGCAACTTCATCTAATCAGTCTGACAAATCCTAAGCAGATACACTGTTTCAGATTCTGCTGTGCAATGTGGCCACCAAGGCAAAACAAAGAAAGGGGTGTCTTGTTGCCTCCTGTTTCAAAAATTAAAATAAAATGCAGCATCCCTAACTCTCTTCAGTCTGTATGGCACATCCAATCTAGTAGAGATAAAGTAGATTCAGAAAATATTCAGAACCCTTCACTTTCAGCACACATTATGAGGTGGTAGATTTAAATGTAAATGGATAAATTTGCCATTTTTGTCCATCGATCTAAATTCAGTATACACTCACCCATAAGTGAAAACATGTTTTCTGAAAGTTTTACAAATTTATTCAAAATCAAAAACTGAAATCTCTCATTCATATCAGTATTCAACCTCTTAATTCAGTACTTTATTGACAACCTTTTGACAGCAATTATAAGTTTGAGTCTTCTTGGGAAAGCTTCTACAAGCATTGCATATCTGGATTTGGCCATTCATTCCATTATTCCTGGAAGATCCTCTAAAGCTCTTTTAGATTGGATGAGAAGCATCTGTGGGGTTATAGTATAGTCTTTTAGTTGGGCCACTCAAGGATAGTCAGAAACCTCTCCCAGAGCCACTACAGCTTTGTTTTGGCTGTATACTCAAGGTCATTACTGTGCTAAAAGATGAATTCTACCCCTTGTCTAAGGTTGCATGCACTCTGGAGCAGGATCTTTCTGTGTTTCTTCAGATTCACCCTTCACCTAGTTCTTACTGTCCCTGCTCTTAAGAAGCACCCTCATAGCATAAGGTTTCCATGAACATGCTTCACTTTAGTGATGGTATTACGCAGGTAATGTGAAGTGCCTGGTCTTTGCCTGATATAGTGCTTGGAGTTCTATCCAAAGAGTTCATTTTTTTGTCTCATCAGATGAGAGAATCTTTTTCCACTCAGTGTTCTTTAAACTATTATACACCTTCTACTGAAGAGTGCCTTCGGTCTAGTTAGTCTACCATAAACACCTGGTTGATGGAATACTACTGAGATGGTCCTCCTTTTGACATGTTATTATATCCAACAGTAGAGGACCTAGAAACTCTGTTAGAGTGGACATTGTGTTCTTGTTCGCCTCCATAATCAAGGACCATCTTGCCAGGTTACTCAATTTGACCAGATGGCCAACTCTAGGAAGAGTCCTGATGGTTCCAGACTTCTTCCATTTCACAATTACTGAGGCCGCTGTTCTCCTGGGAACATTCAAAGCTTCAGAAATGTTTTTATCACCTTGCCCTGATTTGTGCCTCACCACAATTTGAGGTCTACAGAGAGTTCCTTGGACTTCATGGCTTGGCCTTTGTCCTAACATGTAGTGTGAATTGCTGGCTCTTATATACACAGGTGTGTGCCTTTCTAAAAAATATCCAGTCAATTCAGTTTGCCACAAATGGAGTCCAATCAAGTTCTAGACACAGCAGGGATAATTAAAGCAACAGCAAGCAGATCACAACAATTTGGAGTGACACAGCAAATGGTCTGAAAACTTGAAATGAGAGTTTTCAATTTTTGATTTGTAATAAATTTGCAAACCTTTGTGAAAACATCTTTTCACTTTGTTGTTATGGGTGATTGAGTGTAGATTTGTGGGCAGAAATGGCAAATGAATTATTAAATCTGCAACACAATAAAGTGTGCAGAAAGTGAAGGGGACTGAAAACTTTTTGAATCCACTGCATTACGTGTACTGTCTCTGTAGCTATTTGTGCAGTCTACAGTCAATTTCGGGGACAAAAAAATTCCTAATTATTTGACTTAGATTTACTCATGCTCAAACTCCAGGATCTACCTGACACTTTGACTTGTTCAATTTCTGGTAACAATCCACTCGCTTTACCTCTGTAATTGTTTCTAGTGCATATCACGACAAAGCTGGCAGACACATGTATAAGTAAAATTTCAAAGCTGAATTAATTAAAAAATTCTTAAGGTGCAAATTGTGCTTCTCACACTTTCCTCTTTAAAGTTTCAGGGAGACAAAAGAGAAAGGCATCTTGCAGAGTGAAAAAAGAAAAAAGAAATTAAATTATAAAAAAGTAATAATATTAACCTCAACAGGTCTTAGCAGGAGCATCATAGGAGAAATTAAAAAAAACAGTTGTATCTAATCAGAGCAAACACTAAAATTTTCTTTTTTGTTTTTTGTGAAATACCCGAGTAATTTCCATATCCTTCCTTCCCGCTGAAAACAAAATGCCCCATTTTTCTTTTTCCCTCCAACAATTAATGGTTTTCCCAGTTCTTCCTCTTTCTAGAGGCTTAAGACTTCATTTTATGTGTTTTTTTTATTTTAAACTGTTTTTTCACTGGTTAAAAGCATAATTTTAACCACTGATAAAACCCAGTAGAGACAGGAAAACATGCTCTCCAATGAAGTGAACACACAGAAGTAGAAACAGAGGGCTCACGTGACACACCAGCAAGCAACTCTGAATGAACTATATTACAAATATAGCAGCCCAGCCAAGTGGCACTACATCTCTGTCACACTGCCCTTTCCTCAGGACCAATTATTCCCAGTGGCCTTCATTTTATTGCTAGGCTGCCACAGAAACCCTGGTGCCGAGCATCCTCAGCTTATTTCACCCCTTTACGGTCCACTAAGAGAGGTGTCAAGAAAAGCTGTGGAAGACGCACCTCCTTTATCTTTCCCTTACTTTCCCATACTCTATGGTTGTGCCAGCCACCTACTGTACTCCAGGATGAGGTTCCCCTGCCCCAGCTTTCACCTGGTGGTTGCACCATGGCCAATGACCTGCTGCCCTCTGTTTCATATGGGAATGTCTCCAGGCATGAGAAACCATCCATTTGAGTTCCACGAGTCTCTGAAGCAAATATCAGTGACTTGCTAACCTTCACTTCTCATGGGGCTGCCTCTAGAAATGACACCATCTGGTGTTGCTCCGGTACTGGTTCCACAGTCATTGGTTTGCTGTCTTCTGCTTCATGCAGTGGTTTTGCTGGATGTAAGATGCTTGGGTTTCCATCAGGTTCTGGTCTTATGGAAGGATGTGAATATGTAGATGCTGTGCCATCCACCTACAGTAAAGCACTCTCCTGCTCGCCTGTAGGTGCAGACTCTCTAACTATTCCTCCTGGTGAGGTGCAGCATCCCTCTTCTAAAAGTGGTAGCATGACATGCTTTGTTGGCAGAAGACTGAGGTACCAGCTATCTCATGGAAGTTTAGCATGTCTCTCAGCTTCCTGACTTTAGCAGCACTCCGCTTGGTATTAGGATGCAGCATACCATCATACTGCAACTTCATCAGTTCTTCCACAGTCTGCAAGTGAACCAGAATTTCACAAAGCAACCACACAGCCTGTCCATTGAGTGCTAGTGCCAGATGAACTACCATGTTTTCCCAGGACCATTGTTTTAAATTGCACAACCACCCCATATGTAACCTGATAAGTCCCCCACTCCAAACTGCCATCATACTGTGGAAGCTGTATCTGTGCCCTTCTCATTGCAGGGGTGTGCACTGTTGTTCAAAGTATGTCACCAGTTTCAAAGTGTCTTTGTCAGCATGCGCCTTTCACTCCACACTCCGACAAACTCTTCACTTTAAATCTGTCCACTGCTCTGCCCTGCTACTTCTGACATCACTGTAACCAAATGGTAATAACAAACATGGAGACAGTGGAAACAACTGTGAGCTGGCGTTTATTGCACCTTGGGAGGGGGTAGAAGAAGCTTGCCATGAGTGGAGTGGACTGGAGGTGGAGGTGAAGAAGAAGAAGACGACAAAGACGACGAAGCAGGAAAGGCTTTTGTGGTGGACTGTATTAGGTACTTTCTATACTGTGCTATGGGGAGCAGAGAAAAAGCTCTTTCCCACGTGGAAAAATAAATGTGTGCTGTGTGGTGAAACTTGTGTCCTGCCTATTTGTGTTGGGTTAGGGTGGCTGTATGCACCTTGGGCTTCACAATATCAACTTATGAAATTAGATAGATAGATAGATAGATAGATAGATAGATAGATAGATAGATAGATAGATAGATAGATAGATAGATAGATAGATAGATAGATAGATAGATAGATAGATAGATAGATAGTGTGGCACGCAGCTGGGGGTGGCACCCAGCTGGGACGTCCAGGAGGACAGGAGGAGGGATCATGCCTCCTCCGGACCACGAGGGGGCGACCGCCCTGGTTCCAGAGCTGGGAAGCTTAACCCTGTAGGGGCCCATGGTCACCGCCAGGGGGTGCCCCAGTGCCTGGAGAACCCTGGACCTCAGCACTTCCGCCACACCCGGAAGTGCTGGGGGGGAGAAGACTGGGGACACCTGGAGGGCTTCTGGGAGCACAGCTGGCACTTCCACCACACAGGGGAGTGTCCGCGGAGGAGTGTCGGGAAGCACCTGGAGCCCATCCGGGTGTCTATAAAAGGGGCCGCCTCCCTGCAAATAATGACTGGAGTCGGGTGGAAGTGGACGAGAGTCGTGTTGGAGAGGAGTGGAGGCGGCCTGAAGGAAGCAGGCATTGGAAGGAGAGGCCTGGACTTTGGGGGATTGGTGCTGGAGGCACTGAGTTTGTGCACTGAACCTTGTAAATAGTGTAAATAAACGTTGGGTGACAATATGATGTCCGTCTGTCTGTGTCTGGGCTGCTTCTCACAATAGATAGAACTTTATTTGTCCCCAAGGTTGGAGGTTTGGCTTTTTACAGAATCTCATTAGTGTAAATAGACACTAGAAGTGTCGCAACCTAGTAAAGTAAAATAGAAAAGAAATGAAAGTGGAACACTGTTTTTCATTTAGACACCAAGCCACTAGTGTTATTTATGAAAGTAGCACAGATCAACTACCTAAACCCTAGATCAGATCATTATCAATCATCAAAATAATGTTCATTACCTGGAAATATTTTTGTATGGAAATATTTAGGAGCAAACCAAAACTCTTTGTCAGAACATTCATGGGTCAAAAGCAGCAATTTATCAAACAAAACAATACTTATGTCAGTATGAAACATCAGACTGCAATAGGGACTGGTGATGGTCAAAACCTGAAAAGCTTGATACAGTATTGTAGCCGCTGATGGCACAAACATAGCTGACATCTGCAGCACGAGCAGCTAGAAAAGCAGAACTGCTGAGTCAGTGGATATCTAGGTTGACAGTCCAGTCAGCACAGTAACAGGAGAAACAGTTTCCACATTGTTATGGGCTGGTAGGCTGCACAGACAAGTCAGGAACAGGGGGCACTGCCTTCAGAAATATGTTTTGATTATTTCTTGTTGCTGTGCATTATTAATTCCATTTTTCACATTCTGGGAACCTAAAAAGTGTTTTTTTTTCTTCCTTTTTTTCCATTTTACAGTTGGATGTCATACACCATTGTTGTCATTGCCTCATGATGTGTAACACTACCACTGCAGACTGCTACACCAAATAAGAAAAGAACCGTTAGGCCATGAGGTCAAAAAAGGAATGGAGCAGGAGATGAAAACATAGTCAGAAAAAATGGGTGAGCAGTAAAAACCAGGATGGCTATATCAAAGAATCTAAACCCAAAGCACCCACAACTCTTGTCGCTAAAACTCTTTAGGGAAAGTTTAGGCCCTAGTCAGACAGATTGCTGTGCATCAAGACCCGAAGCTTTAAAAAAAAACTTGAAGTCGAAAGTCTTCATGTTCAAAGAGAATTAATAAAGAAGCACTGATTCACATTTTATCCAGTTGTGGATGTAATTACCAATTTTTAAGATCGTTACTGTAAAATGACCACTTTATTTGGAATACAGGATGATACCTTAAAAACCCTGTATAATGAACAAGGGTAAGGGGAATCATATAATCGTTGAATGTATCCTGTAAACACCTTTATTTTCCAATGAATTAAACTTAATACAGCTGATAAATGTGATTTTTACTACAGTAATCCTGAAACTATTCAACATTTATTTTGGTTATGTTTCACTGTAAAAAAATTCTGGACTAAGTTACAAACCTATATTAAAATAGAGACTAATATTGGCTTTAAAAAATAGATGTCATGTCAAATTACAACTCCACTGAAAACAATAAAAATGTTAGTTGTTATTATTTATTTGATCAGCTTCTAAAAATACTGCTTAACCTGATAAAGAAAAGAACCAAAGCAATGACAGAACAAAATCTGTCAGAGAATCAGGTAGGTTTCAGAAAGAGAAAAGGAATGACACATGCAATTTTCCAAATTCCAAAAGCTGTAGAAAGAAGTAAAGTCTTTAGTTTATGCCATATCTATTATAGAGAAGCGGTCAATTACTGTAAAATAAAACAGAATGTATTACTCGAGATTATGCGCCAGGCTGGTATACCAGAAATTGAAAGAAAATTAATGCAAGACATAGATTGGAATGAGCAAGCTTATGTTACAGCTGTAAATGGAGTACCGATTGGACACTAATACACAGCCTTAGTAAAGAAATGGAAGATTCACAGTTGTCCTTGGAGTGTCGCAAACATGGCTTCATTTTCTGAAAGGAGTGTCCATTCATAGGGTCAGTGGGAATCGGTGTCTGTCCCTGCTGCAGTGGACACAAGACAGGATCCTACTTTGAATGGGGCACCAACTTTGCATGCACTATGCAATATAAAAAGGAGTAAGGTAGGGATGTATGTCATCAGCTGTATTGTTCAATTTACACGGTGAACATTAAAAAACAACTGCAGTGGAGGAGAATACAGGAATAATCATTGGAGGACACATACAAGACAAAATAAGACATGCAGATGACACAGTATAGTGATTACAGAGAATGAATTAGACCTACAGGAACAACTTGACAATATAATTGAAGATGGAAGGGAATGTGGAGTGGAATGAAATGTAAGACCAAAGTGATGATAATCTCTAAGACTGCAGGAAAAACATGTGAGATTTTGGCTAAAAGAATTAAACTGGAGCAGGTAAAAAAAAGTACAACCTCTTGAGAATTTGGATAACAGAAACTGGGAAATGTACAAAAGAAGTAAGTACATGAGCAAGAATGACCGACGATGTTCTTGGGAACCTATAAACAACTAATGAAAGAAGGCTTAATACTTGATCTGAAAAACAAATTGCTAAAGCGTTACATTTTCTCAGTTTTGGACTAGTAAAACATGAATACTAAATAAAGATCTGAAAAAGTAAAGGTGACTAACGAAGAAAACAAAGAAATCACAAAATCATAGCACTGAACACATTCATGTCCATTTGGACGTGTGACGTCATGTTGGTCTTGTTGTTAAAGGGTAACATTCACAATAGCCAGCCTTCTGAATTTTGTAATGGTGGAGGCTAAAAACAACATTTCTTTAAAGTAAATTAGTTCTTCAACAAAACATTAGAAATTTTCAATAAAACAGTGTTGTGTGTGTGTTAGTTAATGGCTTTTACCTTCTGGCTTTTACCTTCTGATTTTGATTTAGTTTAGCCCTGTTACCTTACACATGCCACTCAAAAATTATTTAAAGTGTCTATGAGTTATTCATTTATGAATAGGTCTATGATCATAACATTAATGGTGCAGATTGGCTTGCTCGACTGACAAAGCCGGGCTGTGACAACTTCTGGCTGGCTGCGTTTATCAGGCAAAACAGGAACAAAGACAAGATGAGTTACAAACATAATTGCAGCTCGACTGGTGAGTGTGACAGGAGAAACAATACAGCAGCAGCAGACGGGCTGAAGAGGTGCTGCTCTGCCATAAGTCTATCATTCCAGAAAACAAAACAGGTCACTGTTTGTGTGAGAAAAGGGAACATGACCTGCGAGAAAACAGCAGCACTTGGTTATGACAAAAAAACAAAAGGGTTTTATCCCAAAATTGCAGCTGTTCAGACATATAAGACTGCGCATGGTGTTCATGGTGTTCAAGTATGTGCACGTTTTTCATGGCCCTGCCACAGAAACTCAACATGCATGCTGATTATATCACCAATGTGCAACTCCAAAATACAAACAAATAAAAAGGACTGCAAGTGGAACAATAATGATCCGTACACTAAACTTATACAACGATTCTCCCCTCCAAGCTAGATGTCGTAAAAAAATATTTTAAAAAAGCAGAACAATGCTTTCTGTTTCATCTAATGTAGAGAAAAGCCAAGCAAAATGACACCTTTTATTGGCTAACTAGAAAGATTACAATATGCAAGCTTTCGAGGCAACTCAGGCCCCTTCTTCAGGCAAGATGTAATACAGAAACTGAAGTTTCCTATGTTTATATACACACTCTAGGACAAGAAACAACATTGGTAAATCTTTAAATGAGAGATTTTGTATGTAAAAAATTAATAGATTCATTCAGGCTAGGGTTAATTTAGCAAGAGAGAAAAGAACAATGTATTGTCAAGATCTCTGGATAAGATAACTGTCCAACAAAGTCTTTTGAAGTTTGTAATGAGTTTTTCAAAACAATGTGGGTCTGTAGACAGGTTGTCTGTCATTCTGAGAGATGTAAACAATCCTCATATCTGGCCATAAAACTCTTGTCTTTATTCAATCCATGTTGTAAAGTATTAAATTTTAGCATGAGTTTAACTTCCCATTCTTTTCTCTCTTGCTGTGTTTTGAAGTTGCCCATAAGCACTGTGACCTTAAAGTCCTTCTCACAGTGTCCATGGCTGTTGAAGTGGGCCGCCACAGGAACATCTGTGTTGCCATGTTTAATGTGGAACCTGTGTAAGTTCATTCTCTGGCGGAGTGTTTGTCCAGTTTCTCCCACATAGAGTGCAGTGTCAGGACATTTCATGCAGAAAATTAGGTAGACTACATTAGATGATCTGCAGGAAAATGATCCCTTGATGTGATGTTCGAGTCGGCAGTGTGGTATAACTATACGGTCTGTATCATAGATGTGGGCACATGTTTTGCATCTTTTCTGTAGGCATGGAGATGTGCCATTTTCTGTTGGTTCACTTAGGGAGCCTCGGACAATTAATTGTTGAAGGTTTGGTGGTTGTCTGTATGCCAGGAGGGGAGGTTCAGGAAATACATTTTTCAGTGTTTGGTCATTGTTTAGTATTGGCTGAAGTTCTTTTATAATTTTTCGAAGTGTTTCAAGATGTGGGTTGTAGGTGACAACAAGGGGGATGCGATCCTTGTTGTCTTTGTTTTTATATTCCAGAAGGTTGTCTCTGGGTATGGCAGTAGCTCTTCTTATTTGAGTGTCTGTTGTTTTCGGGGTGTAACCTTGTTTGATGAAATCTTGTCTGAGCTCCTGCAGTTGTTGATCCCGGTCTGTTGGGTCTGAGCAAATACGATTGTACCGTATTGCTTGGCTGAAAATAATGGAGTGCCTTATATGCTTGGGGTGGAAGCTATCATTTTTTCAGGTAGGTCCGTCTGTCTGTCGGTTTGTGAAAAATAGAAGTTACAAGGGTGTTGTCTTTCAGTTGAACGGTGGTGTCAAGGAAGCTGACTTCTGTTTTTGAGTAATTCAGCTTCAGCTTTATGTTGGGGTGAAAACAATTATATTCATTATGAAAATGGAGGAGGTCCTTTTCACTGGCAGTCCAGATTATGAAGATGTCATCTATGTAACGGAGATACAACATTGGTTTTACGATGCACATTGACATGAAATCTTCCTCCAATTTTGCCATAAAAAGATTTGCATAGTGAGGTGCAAACCGACATCCCATTGCAGTCCCCATTTGTTGTAAGTAGCAATCCTGTCCAAAAGAGAATAGATTATGTGTCAGAGTGAATTTTATCATTTCTATTACTGACTTTGTGGGTAAATCATGTTGTTTGAGGTACATTTCACATGCCAATATGCCATCATCATGGGGGATGTTAGTGTAAAGTGCCTCAACATCCATTGTGGCCAGTAAGGTTCCCTCAGGTAAGGGGCCTAAAGCAGACAGTTTTTTTAAGAAGTCAGTGGTGTCCTGGCTGTAGCTGGTTGTGTTACGGGTGAGGGGTTTAAGGATCTGCTCCACCCAACCTGAAACATTTTCTGTAAGGGAGCCAATTCCTGAGATTATAGGTCTTCCTGGGTTCCCTTCTTTGTGGATTTTAGGAAGCATGTAGAAGTAACCCATTTTGGGGTTCTCAGGAATTAAACTGTTTACATGATCCCTGATGTCAAGAGGAAAGCTACTTACTATTTTTTTTAGTTCCTTTTTGTAGAGATCTGTTGGGGACTGCAATGGGATGTTGGTTTGCACCTCACTATGCAAATCTTTTTATGGCAAAATTGGAGGAAGATTTCATGTCAATGTGCATCGTAAAACCAATGTTGTATCTCCGTTACATAGATGACATCTTCATAATCTGGACTGCCAGTGAAAAGGACCTCCTCCATTTTCATAATGAATATAATTGTTTTCACCCCAACATAAAGCTGAAGCTGAATTACTCAAAAACAGAAGTCAGCTTCCTTGACACCACCGTTCAACTGAAAGACAACACCCTTGTAACTTCTATTTTTCACAAACCGACAGACAGACGGACCTACCTGAAAAATGATAGCTTCCACCCCAAGCATATAAGGCGCTCCATTATTTTCAGCCAAGCAATACGGTACAATCGTATTTGCTCAGACCCAACAGACCGGGATCAACAACTGCAGGAGCTCAGACAAGATTTCATCAAACAAGGTTACACCCCCGAAAACAACAGACACTCAAATAAGAAGAGCTACTGCCATACCCAGAGACAACCTTCTGGAATATAAAAACAAAGACAACAAGGATCGCATCCCCCCCTTGTTGTCACCTACAACCCACATCTTGAAACACTTCGAAAAATTATAAAAGAACTTCAGCCAATACTAAACAATGACCAAACACTGAAAAATGTATTTCCTGAACCTCCCCTCCTGGCATACAGACAACCACCAAACCTTCAACAATTAATTGTCCGAGGCTCCCTAAGTGAACCAACAGAAAATGGCACATCTCCATGCCTACAGAAAAGATGCAAAACATGTGCCCACATCTATGATACAGACCGTATAGTTATACCACACTGCCGACTCGAACATCACATCAAGGGATCATTTTCCTGCAGATCATCTAATGTAGTCTACCTAATTTTCTGCATGAAATGTCCTGACACTGCACTCTATGTGGGAGAAACTGGACAAACACTCCGCCAGAGAATGAACTTACACAGGTTCCACATTAAACATGGCAACACAGATGTTCCTGTGGCGGCCCACTTCAACAGCCATGGACACTGTGAGAAGGACTTTAAGGTCACAGTGCTTATGGGCAACTTCAAAACACAGCAAGAGAGAAAAGAATGGGAAGTTAAACTCATGCTAAAATTTAATACTTTACAACATGGATTGAATAAAGACAAGAGTTTTATGGCCAGATATGAGGATTGTTTACATCTCTCAGAATGACAGACAACCTGTCTACAGACCCACATTGTTTTGAAAAACTCATTACAAACTTCAAAAGACTTTGTTGGACAGTTATCTTATCCAGAGATCTTGACAATACATTGTTCTTTTCTCTCTTGCTAAATTAACCCTAGCCTGAATGAATCTATTAATTTTTTACATACAAAATCTCTCATTTAAAGATTTACCAATGTTGTTTCTTGTCCTAGAGTGTGTATATAAACATAGGAAACTTCAGTTTCTGTATTACATCTTGCCTGAAGAAGGGGCCTGAGTTGCCTCGAAAGCTTGCATATTGTAATCTTTCTAGTTAGCCAATAAAAGGTGTCATTTTGCTTGGCTTTTCTCTACATTCATAATGGCTAACACGGTACAACACCCTAGTGTTTCATCTAATGAAATACTGCTTGTCAATTTTACAATAACTACTTTTTCAAGTTTTATTTTTTTTTTAAATATAATCCAAAATAGAAATCATAATTCTAGGGATGCAGCACGTGGGGAACAGGGCAGGGTAAATTGCCAGATGTGAATGTGTTAATGTGTATGTGAGATGAAAATTAATAATAGGCTTGTGAATTTTTAGTTGGAGCAGGTGACTAAAGAGTAAAATATGCTTAATTTCTTTGATTCATTGATTTGAAAAAAATTGAAATTACTGCAAAACTGTCACAAGTGTGACAGATGCTGATAATGTTTCAGCATAATCAAACAGAATCTGGAGACAGTTTTATTTAAAAATAAGTACTGATAAACCCCACACACATCCTATCTCACATCTCCCACATCCCTGGGCTGCAGTTTTACTCTTTATATTGTTATCCTATATTTGTTATTTCTTGCAGGTTTTCCCAGTGCATTTTAATGAGTCAACCTGCTTGTCGTGACATTTGCATAAACAATTTTAATCAAATTAAATTGGACTGGGAGGAAATATATTCATGGTAACACTTCATTTTATGCACTCCTAATTAAAACATAATGAAGAATTTAGTCTTTAGTAATTACATTTGACTAGTGAAATCAGATGTATCCTGTGATTTAATAATATGTCAATAATTGTAATATAACAATAAACGACCACTTTGTATTGTAGGATTTTATGTGAATTCAGGATTTGTCGGTAGCTTAAAGAAAAATCAACAGACTCAATGACAGAGAAAATGAATACTCGTAGGGATTTTTCTTAACAAATCAGTTACACTAATTAAAGAAAACATTATTTCCTGTTCCCTTTCATGATTAAAAGTCAATCAGGCAAAAGCAGAAGTTCATTCTAGTAATTAAAACAAAGGGACAGATACATTTGTGTTACCCTACAAGTGATGTTGCTTTGTGTCTGCTTCTAAAAGCTGAAAATGGAGAATGTGTATTCAGTTGAGGTCAGTACATGTAGTACAATGTATGCGGCAGGAAAGAATGAAGAAAGAATGTGCTGGCACTTAATGGGAAGCTCAAGTGTGTGTAACAGAGGGACACCAGTAGGGGAGCCCAAAGAAAATTAAACATATCAACCACACAAAATCTTGAATGATCAAAGCAAAGAGAAACGACAATAGAAGTAAAATCCTGTACTACTTCTTTATACTCCCTGCTCTGCGCTCCAATAAATGCAAGTTATCGCAAATATACTTATAACCCAATTGTGCTTTACTCACTCAGAATATGGAACCAACTTAGAAAGCATTTTAAGATGGAAAATCTTTTATCCGCGGCACCTCTGCAAGAGAACCACCTCTTCCAACCCTCGCAAACATATCCAGTTTTTAATACCTGGAAAAGTTTTGGGATTAAAATGCTCAGAGATCTTTATATAGACAACATATTTGCATCTTTTGAACAATTACGTTCCAAATTCAACCTCCCAGCTACATATTTCTGTCACTATCTTCAAATTACAAATTTTGTTAAACAGAAACTGCCCGATTTTCCTCACCTCGTACCCTCCACCATGCTGGAAAAAATACTGCTCAATTTCGAGGAATTAAACACCATTTCCGCATTATATAAAATCTTATTAGAGTCCCTACCTTTCAAAGACCCAAGAGGACATTGGGAAGAAGATCTCTTAATCAATACAGTGATCCCTCGCTATATCACGCTTCGCCTTTCGCGGCTTCACTCTATCGCGGATTTTATATGTAAGCATATTTAAATATATATCGCGGATTTTTTGCTGGTTCGCGGATTTCTGAGGACAATGGATCTTTTAATTTCTTGTACATGCTTCCTCAGTTGGTTTGCCCAGTTGATTTCATACAAGGGACGCTATTGGCAGATGGCTGAGAAGCTACCCAACTTACTTTTCTCTCTCTCTCTCTTGCGCTGACTTTCTCTGATCCTGACGTAGGGGGTGTGAGCAGGGGGGCTGTTCGCACACCTAGACAATACGGATGCTCGTCTAAAAATGCTGAAAGATTATCTTCACGTTGCTATCTTCTGTGCAGCTGCTTCCTGAAGCGACATGCTGCACGGTGCTTCGCATACTTAAAAGCTCGAAGGGCACGTATTGATTTTTGATTGTTTGTTTTTCTCTGTCTGTCTCTCTCTGTCTCTCTCTCTCTCTCTCTCTCTCTCTATCTCTCTCTCTCTTTCTCTGCTCCTGACTGAGGGGGTGTGAGCTGCCGCCTTCAACAGCTTTGTACCGGCGGTGCTTCGCATACTTAAAAGCCAAACAGCCCTATTGATTTGTTTGCTTTCCTCTGTCTTTCTGACAGTCTGTGCTCCTGACGCGCACTCCTTTGAAGAGGAAGATAGTTTGCATCCTTTTAATTGTGAGACAGAACTGTCATCTCTGTCTTGTCATGGAGCACAGTTTAAACTTTTGAAAAAGAGACAAATGTTTGTTTGCAGTGTTTGAATAACGTTCCTGTCTCTCTACAACCTCCTGTGTTTCTGCGCAAATCTGTGACCCAAGCATGACAATATAAAAATAACCATATAAACATATGGTTTCTACTTCGCGGATTTTCTTATTTCGCGGGTGGCTCTGGAACGCAACCCCCGCGATGGAGGAGGGATTACTGTATATCAGAAAAGGAGTGGAAGGTAGCAGCGCAGAGAATTCACTCAAGCTCCATATGCGTAAAGCATAGAATTATTCAACTAAAATTATATATCGAGCCCATCTGTCTCGCTTAAAACTGTCCAAAATGTTTCCAGGGCAAGATCCAACCTGCGAACGCTGCACCCAAGCTCCTGCCTCACTGGGTCACATGTTCTGGGCCTGCACCAAACTAACATCATTTTGGACCAAAATTTTTAAGTGCCTTTCAGACAGCCTTGGGGTCACAATCCCTCCTAACCCATTAACAGCTGTGTTCGGTGTTCTTCCAGACGAACTTGAAGTGGAGAAGGACAAGCAAACTGTGATTGCATTCACTACACTTTTGGCACGCAAACTTATTTTGTTAAATTGGAAGAATCCTAACTCTCCTCTGATAAGTCAGCGGGAAACCGATGTTTTATATTATTTGAAATTGGAAAAAATCTAATTCTCAGTTAGAGGATCTGTACAGAATTTTTTTAAAACCTGGTAGGATCTAATCAATATTATTTCAGAATAAGAGAAATAACTATTACTGCATTTAATCCCTTCTCCATTTTTTTTTATTTACCTACTGTATATATATTTCTTCCTTTCTTTTGTTTATTGTTGCCTTATTAAAAAGCCCTAAGCAATTCTCCTTTGGCTAAGCTCCCCTTCTCAGGGATGGGGATTGATTTGTCTTCAATTTTTTTTTTTGTTATAAATTGATCTATTTGTATGGAATGATTACAATAAAATTAATAAATAAATAAAAAAAACATTACACAATTCTGTTCGGACATTAGCGTATGCAAACTCAATAAACTATTAATCAGAAAAAAAAAAAAGAAAAAAAATGCTGCATATGGAAAGTTGGAAGTTAGTTTTATAGCAGTAGATTGGAATTAATTAATAAAACTGTGTACAACATTTGTTATGAATGACTAGCGCCCTACCTGGGATGTGGACATCACCCGGCTTGTACCCATTACTGCTGGAACAAGCTCTGTTTTAGCCAGCATTCCTCACTATGACATACTGTCTGTTAAAAATGAAGGAACATATCTGTGAGGAAAATACTTAAACAGTATTATCTTTATAACAATACTGAGTAATCAAAGGGAAATGAAAATAAAACAACTAGGGGGCCAAACTGAAAATTGATAAAAGTGTTAATAACGTTGTTAGTTTCCTCTCTGCTCTCATCCTGCTTATCAGAATGTCCTGCTAACTTATGATCGGCATCTGTTTATAATACCAGTAAAGGCATCATAAAATATAACGAAGTATCAAAAAATACATACACACACTCACTAGATAATCTTTTCAGTAATGTGTCAAAGTGAGAACTCAGTGAAAAAGTATGTTCTGATGATCTTGCAGGAGCTATTTAAATAATGAATTTATCATTCTTCATATTCATACTACCATTTAAGGGAATGGAGTCTATCTAACGTTGACTGCCAAATAAAAGAATTCTGAAAGGATTAAGAATGGGGATTAAGTTGCTTTATAATTTAACTTTGCTCAAAAAAATATGCAAATATCTGAATCAATAGCTGCAGTCTATGATTTAACCGTATGAATGCTCACCAAGGCTGTAGGAATGCTCTGAGGCTGTAGTACAAAATTTTTTTTTCAGGTAATGAAAATGAAAACATTAAAAGACACAAACAATGCTCATACACATTTAGTTTAATTATCGAGGATAATCATCTAATTATCCATGCATATATGGAGTATGTAAAACAAAATATTAATTCTAGAAGGTAGTGGTAAGTTAGTATTAATATTTGTTATTAATATTGTTGTTGTGACAGATGCTTAGTGTCTGCACCCACCTCCACCCTTCACACAATCTCTGGTGGCTCTTTGACATTCATTCCTCAGTTGCCACATAAGGATGTTACTTCTGCCGTCAAGCATACATTCCAAATCTAGTCCATTACTCAATAAGAATGCGACTAATGATTCAATAAGGTTGCATATAATGTACAGTATATGCTGGACCTAATATAGCAACCTAAAATACAGTATTTATACTGTGGTGGGAAACCCTCTCTTGCTGCCATCTGACCAAAACTAAAATATTGACAGATCAGAACAAACCTAAAAGCAATTTATATAGCATATGGAAAGGAAGGGCCAAAGAGATAACATGAGTACAAAAATTATATGACGCCTTGGATGTGTAAATAAGGATCACTACACGTTTTAGGCTTTCTGCCAATCAAAGCATTCCATTTACTTCTACCTCCACTCTACTTCCCTAAAAAATGTCTGAATGGTATCTCTTTCTCGCTACCACTTATCAGTCAACCCAGTCAGACTTACTGATAACATACTGTTACTTAGACTTGTGTGATATTAGGCACTTAATAATGTCTGATGGGCTTGCACTCGCCTAAAAGCTATGAAAAGCATATAATAAAAATATTTTATTAAATTCATTTTCCAAAGTGCAGCAACCCAAAAGACAGACAGAACATCAAATCAGAAGGTTGGATAACACAGTCACAAGTATCTAAAACTCTGGGCAATCTGGAAAAAATGCAAACTAATTCAAAATCATATAAATCTGAGAGCTTACAGAGAAGTTAATTGATGCAGGGCATTTTCAGAGGTACTAAGCACAAGGCTCAAGTAAGGAGACTTAAGCTCCCTCTTTTAATTCCCTTGTACTTTTCATCTGTTTACTAATACACCCGATGAGCCATTTCTATTGCAGACCAGTCTTGTGTATAGTCATCGATTTGTGTCAATTTCTAGGTCTTTATAGCTTGTATATTTGCCACCCAGTAATAAATGTGAAAGTTGCATATTTTTATTCTAAACTGTCACTTAGCTCTTAACGCTTCTAATCTGACTTTTTGTTGTATAGATTTTGCACTCAATTTGGAAATTCAGAGTCACCCAAAAGTATGAAATAAATATTGCAACAAGTTGTTCCACACAGGTGGATTTATTCCATACTAGCTTGATTACTGTTTTGTTATTATCACTTTTCTAAACTAAAGGTAATTTGTAACAAATAAGTGAGTGACAATGAATTTGGGGGTCATGATCTGGCTCCTTGGTTATTTTTTCTGGCTTTTCAGTTTTTCTTTTTTCTGTTAAAGGTTTTATTATATGTATGCTAAGTTCATTTCTGCAAAGTTTTTTGGGATTCTGTTATTTTAAGGGTCCTAAAATTATTTTGAATTTTCCCAGTGTCTTTTTATATACTCATGGATGCCATCACTTTTTGCAGTTTGGGTGTAGGTGTTGCTATGGCAGTCCTATGGGTGATGTCAGTGCTGTCCAGGGTCACACTGCAAATGGTTATTAGGGGTCAAGGGTATAAAGGTCAGCTCCATACACTTCCTGCTAACCCAGATTAGATAACAATGTTTTCTTTGTTGGTGTGCACATTCTTGTTTTATTTTGTGGTTCGTTCTCTGACATTGATGTCTGCTTTATGACCCACGGTTTTGGGAAAAGACTTATGATTAAAGAATTTGGGCTTGGCTTTCCATAATGTTTAATTTTCATTTTTTTTTTTTAAGTGAATTTTTTTATTTTTAAAGAGATTATATACATACAAACCTTAATGTGTATTTAGAAACTGGAAACATTATGTGTAATTAGCTTCAATAAAATGTAGAAATTAATATAGGATTTAGAGGTGGGCTACACTGTCTAAAATGAAATTGTGTACCTTCTGTGGTCGTGTAAAGACAAATTTGAGCACTGAGGAATTACTGACACATGGAAGTTCTATCATAATATGTGAAGAAATAGCTTTTTATTTATATATACAATTTTCAGATGCCTTGTAAGAATGCTGCTTTATAGGTTTTAATTTAAAACTATTTACAATGGCAATCTTCCTCTATATGTTCTGTAACAAATAATGATAAAATAACAACTTTTAAGCAATTATATAAAATCAATTTGAATATAAACTGATAAGGTGCTCTTGGTTAAAGGGGTTATTAGGCAAAGCAGCACCCAGCAGGGATCATATGAGAAAAGATAGCTGGTAATTGAATTATACCCAGCTACCAACTTAGGGTACTAACATAAGAATTTATACAGGGTATCTAGGTTGAACCCTCTGCCCAGACAGCAGTTTAAACGTTAAGGACTGGCAGGACACTCTTGTACAAAACCGTTCTTGAATGCATTACTGGGATTGTCAAAAGCAGGTTTTTTTTTGTAAAATTTTATTTAACTAAAATAATACCAGGAACCCTTGGCCCTTCACTTTACCCCAAACGTGACTTCACAATGTCCCTAAATGTGGCCCCTTAGAGAAAAGTAAAGTAAGTAAAAGTTTTCTTCCAAAGAAGAGATGAGTCAAGATTTTGCAGGGAGATTGGGAGTTGGAAACATAAAACTAAAGTGGAGAGGAGATGACTGAGCGTTTGATTGTGTGTTCATGTGGATAAGCTTTCAGTTCGCCTTGCCATTTAATTAGGCACACGTGAATGCTAAAGGTGCAGTGAATGCTAAAGGTGCAGTCGGCAGCAGCTTTTTCTTTGTTCTTTCAGTTACCGGTATGTTTGCACTGGTATATTTGTTAAACTCCTCCTTACATTCTGTCAAATAAACCATTACATCTGATATCTTGGATTTTCTCCAGGCCAGTTTGTTTTAGCTCAGATGAATCCACCAAGAGATGCTTTATTCTGCTTTAGTTATTCATTAGTTTAGGAAGAGACTTGAGATTATTTTGTGTTTTCTCCCCTTGCATGGTTCCATTACTAAAAGTGATATTTAATTAATGATAAATGATTAGCCTAGCGAACTACAGAATAAAGCTGTCACACCACTATAGTAGAGTTTCAGCCTGGTAAAGATGTTGCACTTTACCACACAGCCAAAAAAAAAATTAATAAATAACAGATGGGCAAGAAACTTGGCTTTGGCAGCATCTGCTCTGCAGGTGGTGTAACACATTATTATAATAAACAGGTATTTATTTTCTTAGCACTCACGAGAAGCAGTGGGTATCTTGCTAGTAATTTGTTGTGAATTGTGAATTCTCCAGGGACCTTATTGCCATCTACTTTGCACTTCTGGTGTCACAACTGCCATCTGCCGTCAACTAAAAGGCAAGCTTCTGTAAACAATAAAGTTACCTGTTCTACACATTCACAAGTTGCAGGTGATGGCAACAACTTCTACACATGCTTGACAAGTACTTTTTTTTCTGTACCAGCTGCTTAGTTCTCCATTTATTGCGAATGTGGCCGCTGTGGAAGAAATCTGGCAAAGATTTGTCTTGTTTTGCGTGCGAGTAATGGCTGTCAGGAAACCAAAATGACGCTAACATAAATACTAAACATACACTAAATAAGGTGCTGATGCTGAGGTGAAAGGCTGGTTCAAACTGACCGTACCACCATAACATGGCTGTTTATATCTCTAGAATTCCCAATGTCTTTTTTGACACTGCAATGTTCTCCTTGGCATATAAATGTTATAAATTTGTCTACTTTTTGCTTTATAGTTGGACCACTCTTTGGCTTACATTTAAAAATATTATGTCAGAAGTTAAACATGCTTTCACAATTCACAGATCTCATTGCAATTTAATCACTAGTAATAAATATCTCAGTGGCCAAGATGTGACATTAATGCATATTGTGGATTCACTATATTTTTACTTTAAAAGTTACAACATGTGCTCAACAGCTAAAACAATGTCTGCTTGACTTAGTTGTATGATTGTGTTCATTCAAGTATTTTTGGGCAGAGGTGCTCAGAAAAACCCTAATATAAAGTTTGAATGAATGATCCCAGAAAACTTTTTTATTATTCATTTTTTCAAATTGATTTTTAAATGACTAATTCTGTTAAAAGATTAATTATAAGGATCGCTTAGTTTTAATTGGAAAGCTGACTTCCGGGCATATGAGGGGAAGCTATAATTTGGATTGCTTTATCATAAGAAGCATAGAATGAATATTTCACAAACATCACAACCTTCATTATGAAGCAAACACGGACATGAGAATAAATCTGAGGGTAAGTAAGGCCTCGCGTAGATTTAAAGGCTCAATTATCTACTGAGCCTACACCACTGAAAATGATCTTCTGCCATAGGTGGAATGATGATTTGTGATTTTTCAGTAAAACAATATTCTTAAAAACCAAATTAAAGGGAGCATACTCATCACACTACCTGCTACTCTTGCAGATGTACTGATTTTATCTTAAATATTAAACCAAAAGCTGCTGAAACTGTGTTGAAAAACCTGAGGACTCATTAGAGATAATGAGAGTGCTGGCCATGAACTTACTGAATACTTTTTCAGTATGGGTTTGCAAAGAGTTGAAACCTCCCTTCTTTGAAATGACCTGCGGATTGTTGGACAGCCTCACACCGGGACAATTCATACTCTTCATTAATCTAATCGGATATTTTGGGGAATACCTGCAGAATGTGTCTGTGTTCTAAAAAGCAACATTCGAGGTCCACGCCAAACATAGTCCAGCAGGTATTTTAAGGCTGCAGTGGTACCAACCGCACTTCCATTCCACCCGGCTATTACTGTTATTATTAGCACTATTACTGCAAATATTTTTTTACATGAGTTTTCCTTTATGGAAATAATAACTTGTGGACAAATAAGCAGATGTTACCATTTTTTTTAAGAACGCAAATACAGCACGCTTTAGTGAAAATATGAAAAGGAGTTTGTTCAAATGCATTTAGTGAACTTCCCAGAAACAACTACTGTAAATCATGAGAAAAAGTTGCATTTTCTACAGTACCATAAGACCATTTTCCTTCAGCACATCTTTCATGTCTATGCTTGGTGAGCTTGTAAGCATACAATTATCATAATAATAATTTTTTTGCATTTATATAGCGCTTTTCTCACTACTCAAAGCGCTCAGCAATTGCAGGTTAAGGGCCTTGCTTAAGGGCCCAACAGAGCAGAGTCCCTATTGGCATTTACGGGATTCGAACCGGCAACCTTCCGATTGCCAGTGCAGATCTCTAGCCTCAGAGCCACCACTCCGCCATGTCTTTGCAACTCTAAAAAGTTCTTTTTGTTTGCTCTGTGATGACAGAGTGTATAGTAGTCACCATTCTAATCTAACTTTACTTGAGACAAAACAAAAGCAACAGCTGTAGTGACAACTGGAGGTTCCATTTCAGACAATTACTGCCTACCATCTTCGCTTCTTGTGGTTTTAAACATAACAAAATCAAGAGGACAGAAAGAAGAGTTCACACCGAATCCAATCAAAGTGCATGGTTCCAGAAATCACTTTTGATTGCAAGACCCCCCAACAGATAACAAAATAAGAGTGGCTTAGCTTCGGTCTCTTAGGAAGAACAACTAGTGGTAATTAAAATATCCAGTAGTTCATATTCATTATATTTCTTATATATGTAATTCTTTTTATTTTTTGACTAGATATAGTAGCTCAATCACCCTACTACTTGGGAAAAAAAAGAAACAGGAGTAACTTAAACAAAGTCAGTCAGTCTGTCATTCTCCAACCTGCTACATCCTAACACAGGGTCATGGGGGTCTGCTGGAGCCAATCCCAGCCAACACAGGGTGCAAGGCAGGAACAAACCCCGGGCAGGGCACACACACACACCCACACACACACCAAGGACAATTTAGGATCGCCAATGCACCTAACCTGGACTGTGGGAGAAAACCGGAGTACCCGGAAGAAACCCACACAGACACGGGGAGAACATGCAAACTCCACCCATGGAGGACCTGGGAAGTGAACCCAGATCTCCTTACTGCGACGCAGCAGCGCTACCACTGCGCCACCGTGCCGCCCTCTTAAACAAAGTAAAAGGTACAATACCTGGCTGTTCTAAGTCTAGTCACTGTTTCCTAATCCAAATTTTATTCTGTTCAGTTGCCCCTGCCATTCCTAGCACGAAATAAAGCTATGAATTCCTTCCACATCTTAATATTGTAACCTGATTTCTACAATTCAAGAAGCCAAAGCTCTGCTGGAAGCCTGTGCTCTGCCATTCAAGACACATAAAGAGATCACGACAATGGATTGTAAGAAAAGACCCGAAGCCATCCTCTTCTCTTGCAATACAACAATCATTAAAGCAATCTCACACTCACGTCTTATTGAAATAATGGGAACCTTCCCATGCTGCCTCTCCACTCTTTAAGACAGATGGATGCCAGTGCAACTGAAAGAGGGCAGTAACAGATTTCTAATTGAAACAGTTTGTCCAAAAAAAAAAATTAGTGTGTAAGAAATCTTACGCTACATAATCCTCCCTCCATAATCCATGTACTCCTACTCTGGAATTATCAGCCACAAATTCTGTTCTTCAAATAATCCCCCCAGATGCAGAAACTGGAAGCACAGGATTGTGGTCATCCCAAAATATACAGTACATGCCACACCAAGTTTTCAGAAAGTGTTTTATTCTCAATAATACTTATACCCCAATTTTTAGTTCCTTTTATCACTGAACCTGCCTGTGGCATTCAGGTAGCCATTTGTATCCAAAATATTGTTCTCAGTTAGGCCACTTTCTAATATTGTATAGGGAAACAGTCATTTGAAGATATACATGTGAATTTAAATACTTGAATTTAATTAGAAAACATTCAGTTAACAAAAATGAAGAGCCAAACAGACAATGAGTGTGCTAGAACAAAAAAGCTTTTCTGGCAGCAGTTACAACTACATTTAAGGTCAAGCATTGATTTGGCCACAGTGTCGGCCCCATCACTGTGAGTGAACCTTTTCTTACAGCTGAGGTTTGTTTAAACAAAGGTTAGCTGATTTTTTATTTACTCTTTTAGTGTAGAATAGATGGATTTAAAGCACTGCTTTATTATTTCTTAAACAAATACTAATTCTTAACATGAACACTGACTTGTTTTGTCTTATGAGCTAATAAGAGGCAGGAATGGTTCTTCAGTGGTTTTACTGTTGTGATAGCGTTGAAAGTGAATGTAGAAAACTTAACTTCTCTATTTAATCTAATAGTCTTCATCCAACCTCTAATCCAGTATTGGATTTGGTTTTAGATTACATTTGGATTTGGTAGATTTTAGAATAGATGGATTTAAAGCAGCACTTTTTTAGTTCTTAAACAAATACCATTTCATAACATGAGTGGTGACCTTTGTGATATCCTACGTCTGTGCTTACTTGTGGGCTCTCAAGGGGCAGGAATGGTTCTTCTATTGTTTCATTGTTGTAACAGCCATGAAAGTTAATGTAGAAGACTAATTTTCTCTTCAAAACTCAAACCCAGTATTGGATTTGGAATTGGTTTCTCTTTGGATTAGGCAGATTTTACAATAGATGGATTGATGAAGAGCAGCAGATGGCAAGACTGACAGAAGGGACCCCTGTGCATGGGACGGGGTCGATCCCCTATTAGATCTCCACTTAGAAGTGTCAAGTGTTTTAATAAGGAGCCAAAGAGGCCCAGATTATAGTAAAGCAGGCCAGTCCTATTAGTACACTAGGAGCAGAGTTTGCAGTTGCCTTTCCAAAGACTAACAGCCAACATTCATTGAAGAAAATATTGCAACATGAAGATTGGCTTTCACAACTCTTTTTCAGCCTACTGATTTCTTGATTGTTGCCAAGCATCTAATTTATCTAATCTATCCAATTGCGGTCCAAGATTATTTGGAATTCTGTTGCTCATCTCAAGGGAAGGCCATTCTTGAAGTGAACAGTGTAATGAATGATACTAACAAGGTGTCTTGTAGTGATACTGGATAAGAAAGGTCAACTATTTAAAAAAATGTTTTTTTCATTATAGACAGAAAGTCACTTAACCCGGGTGTTTGACCTACTGTGGTGAAACAGGCAATGTGTAAGTATCACCTTAATAGTGATATGAATAATGGAGAGATTAAATGAGGTTACAATGTACTGCTGGCGCCAAAACAGTACAGTTTCTTCCAGATTCAACTAACTCCACTAAGGATAAATGATTTGTATTTTTTAAACAGCCCCTGCTATATCCGTATCTTGTCAGTTCTGTTTCATTTGGCTCTTTGTAATGTCTGAGCAGCCAAGCTAGCTTTTAATAAAATAGCATCAAACAACTCCTAAATGACATGTAAAATAAGATTTCAAATATTACATATGACAATATGCCAGGCTCCCCACCTACTCTAAACGACTTGAGTCTTTATATTCATTAAGGTCACAACATGAATGATGTACGCCCAGGTTTGGCATTGAGATGGTTGCTGTTGTTGCGTTGTGTCTATAATTAAGGATTTGTTATCTGAAAAAAACAAAACATAATTCATACAGACAAATGCAAATTTGAAGCTTCCACTTTTGCTAAACACAAACTAAAAAACAAGTTAGAAAATGTACACCTGGTGTAACATTCTGGTGTGTTTAGGGATTTAGTTAATTGATTTCAGAAAAAAAAAAGTTATTTTGTCAGTCAGTTATCATATTTTTGTTTATTAAGTACTTTTGTAACAGTGAGACACATTCAAAAATAACATTAATAATGGAATGCAATTATCGACTACATTAAATACATACTTTTTAACAGACTTTACAACACTAGCATGCAATTATTCTGGTGGCTCAATAGCTTTAATAGACAGCAGATTCCAATTCAAGTTGAAGCCCTATTGTTAGTTGGGAGCTGTGGAGGGTCTATGACAAATTGTACTTCGAATTTCTTAAACATAACATTTTTGAAAGAAGTACCCAATAGTGAGTTAAAATATTTTGAAATCTCAAAGTAAAATTGTTCATTGCTCTAAACCATTATGAAGAACTGGGGACTCATTTATAAAACATTGCGTGGATTTGTTTGTAAAATTATGTGCATGCCAAAAAAAGAGGAAAATATAATACACCAAAAAAATCACATATTCAGTTTATTCTTTATAAATCAAAATCACCTTGTAAATGTGCATTTGTGAGTTCATTTTAATGCTAATCAACCTCATGCGTATGCAATCACGATGCTGTTGACATTCATTGTCTGGTAGAGCAGACTTCCTCCTAATGTGTTGAGATCCTGGCCCCTCATTTAAAAGCATCTCGCTGCGTTGGGCAACTGAGCACGCAAGCTCATGCACAGCATTATAGTGCCTCTCTCCTCTGTGTTCTGGGTGTCCAGGAAAAGCATATGGTGCCAGCATCTAAGTGGGTAGTGTTGCATGCTTTTATTAACAAAAAGAAAAACAAAAACAGTGTTCAAATAAATAGTGCAGGGGGGTATTTTTCGTACGCGGATTACTCGTTTAGCCAGATGTAATTGTTGACGATTTGGCGTGATCCTGGATCTGTCAGTTTTTCGAAACTCTTGCTGGAAGTGTTGTCATAGCAACACATCCTAATCCTCAAACCTGCTCGAAGCAGGTTTGTTCTATGTAAACAAGGATTAGCTCACACACTTAATCGGTGTCCATGCGTTGAATTCATTCAGTCATGACTTCGCCGTTCATGAATGAGCGACCAATTGATATCGGTACGCAAATTATAAGAAGAGAATTTCATATAGAGAGGGGTTTGCGCGATTGGCAAGATCCTTTATTGCTCTCGGAGGAAATTCTTTTCGAAAGATACTGTTTTAGCCGAGGGTGAATATGTACCTCAAAAATTTATTAGGACCTTATATTCGAAGTCAAACTCGGTGAAGTCAGGCTCTCACAACCACACAGACAGTATGCATTGCTTTGAGGTTTTTTGCAAGCGGCACTTTTTTTATATACTGTAGGCGATACGGAAAATCTATCTAAAAGTGCAGTTTCCCAGGCAATTCGTAAAGTCTGTTTGGCTCTGAAAGATTTCCTTCGGGTTTTCATTGTGTTTCCTGGACACCTGCGTGTGCAGACAAAAGAGGCGCTTCATGCCATTGCAGGTATTCCATAAAGAATCTCACAATCAGCCTAACATTCTCATTACCCAGGGTTTCCAAATGTGATTGGGGCACATGGGACTGATCACAGTGGAGTTTGATCAAACATTATTTGGAAAATGTACCTCTCCTCTTGATGAATAATCAGACACAGTGTCTTCATCAAATATTTGACCTTCGTCAATATCTCGTTGGTCAGACACAGGTTCTAGGGATATGACATTCCCTGCAACTGAACCAACAAAAAAGAGGGCTATATGGAACATACCTATGGCACACATTGAGGACAAATATATGCAATGACCATCCTTTACCTGAAATGAAGTGACCACTGCATCCCGCCACTGGTTCTGAGGAGGAGCTTCCCCGTGGAATGCTCTCAGAAACAGGGCGATGGGCATTTTGCTGGAGAGCCAACTCTTCTGCAGGAGTTAGGTCTGGACCGCGTGGACCTTCACCTGTTTTTTGCTTATCTGCCTTCTTATTAGCTTTAAAATTAATGTTCTTTACATTATATATGATTCTTTATGTCATCAATTCTTTAAATAGTTATATACCAATATTTACCAGTTTGAAGTATATTCTTGTACTTCACTTTAACCTGTTCCCGTGTTCTCCTTGTGCTCATGTTTGATCTGGAATTATGACATATTAAATAATACTTAATCTGACACATAGTGTTATGGTGTATAAAATCTGTACATTTTGGTTTCCATTATATTTTGTTCAAGACAAGACAACAGATGAACTAAGACAGATCAAAGCAGGTTTTGTCACACCTCACTTTCAAACAGCTGTTTCCTACATTGAAAGGAAGACATTCTGGGGCTCAATTATTTTACAACCCGGGAAAGGATGCTCTGCTGACACCCCAGGCTATTGATTACTTTATGGATGGACATCTGGGATTTATGGCCTGGGAAAGGGAAACACGCAATATCAAAGAACTTTATTATCTGGGAAAGAGTTTGAGCAAAATTCATCAATCATATTGACAGCCAGCCAATCAGGTTCATGTGTTGTGTAACCAAGGCATGATATTTCATAATAAATATGCCTTGGTCTGGAAGAGGAGCAGAGGAAGGAGAACAGGAGGAGGAAGAAGAAGAAGGAGCAGGAGGGAGGAGAAGAAGAAGAGGAACAGACGAAGACGACATTGGTCGTCAGAAAGGCATCATGAACATCCATTGCTAAATCAAGCGCCTCCCTGGGACATTCATCCTTGTCATTTCAACTTTTTCGTAAGCTTTTCCTAAAGACTATATATATATATTCAGACTTTCCTATCAGTACTTATTTTCTATTCTTTATTCCAGTGGTATTATTATTATTCTTGTAATAAATACCATGCTGCTTTTAACTTTCTATGCTTTGTTTTAATGTCTAGAGTGATTGAATTAATAAGTTTAGATTTCTTTGAGCACCTGGGGTAGCCAGATTTTTGCCATTATTTCTGTGCTGCGAGGTTTATAAGGCTGAGAGTGATGCGCCACTCAATAGTTAGGGGGCAGTATGAGAAGAAGGTATTCTTGGCTGATAAATGGCCTATAGTCAAGGATACTGAGTCTTTGTATGTTTTAATATTTTCTTGGAGACCAAAAGTAACATTTAGGTCTGAGGTCTATTTAAAACATCATATGTTGTCCGTGCCGATAATAAGTAAGTCTCTTGAAGTGCTGAGTGACAGGCTGATGTGTGGTATAAAGTGCAAAGGGTTAATCAGCGTGTGTGTGTCATTCATAGGGCACTGTTGTGGTTAGGGTCTGTGTGTGTGTTTATCTATGTGTGTGTGTGTTCATTTTAAAGTGCAACAGTAGACCAACCCGATAACGAACCTGATGAGAACATTTACCCTTGAGAGAACAGGTAAAGGGTAAGTAGAGGGAAATACTACGATAATACACATAGGAAATGAAACGCTGCATTCAGTAAGTTCAATGCACACGCATTTAATTTGTCGGCCACTTTTTGCCAGCCGTCTTTTCTGGTTTGGGCTGCTTTTGCAGTGTTACCCCTTGTGCATATTAAATCTTGAAATTCTTCATGTCCTTCGAATGAAAGGTCTTGCTCCGTTTGTGTGAAAAAAAAATGCGGCCGTTCTTTCATCATTTTGTTACAGCCTATCAAAGACTTGCTGATCATGTTTTCTAGACTCAATATATAAGGGCTTTTCAATCAGCGCGGGTGCGCGCATTCATCTCAGATGATTAGATCCAGCTAGACTAATCTACTACATGGCTGCGTTTGAAAAACCGGCTTATCCTGGATGAGTTTCACTGGCATTAACTCATCCAAGATGAGGCATCTAATCTCGGATGATTTAAGCAATATACGGAAAATACCCCCCAGGTCTCAAAGGTCAATAAATAAATAAACCATAAAACAATGAAAATCCAAATGTTAAAACCAGGCTAAAATATGACTAAAAACCAGCAACAGACATTGGGACAAATGAGCCAATCACCACTCCTTCCATGTCTCCCCAGCTCACCCATGGCTCGCTCAACTGGCGGAGACTTCAGGAGTCGCGGTTCTCTCACTATCAACCCTCATCTTAGCTGCCTCTGTCTGCGTCTGCCAGACTGTTCAGGGTCGGTTGTCCTCTCACCCTCCTTCTCGCAAATGCAGTCGTCCCTCAGATTTCGGGAGAGGACACCACCTTGATCGTACCCACTCCTTAACACAATCGGTGGGTATGATCCATCCCTTGAGCGCCGAACTCTCACTATGACACGGGACCTCTGACCGCACTCACCTCTTTCTCTTCAGCCGGCTGACTCATCCTCTTGCACTTCCCCAATGCCGCACTCTCATTGTAAAAGTCTTTCTCTTCTTTTGTTTCTTCTTTTCCGTTTCTCTTTTTCCTCTTTCTGTGCCGGCCTATACTTGTATGGCTCTGTGAGCACAAAGCCTCAATCACACACCATAGGAAGCCGATGAAGCAGTTGAGAAAGAGCGTGCCAATGGAGACTGACATGGCCAATGGATTATTTAAAACCCGGTCAATCTTTTGGAGCCGTGGACCTACTATACCACATTCCTCCCCCCTTAAGCCACCAGTTGCATGAGAAGGCTATATGCCTCCACCAACCCAGTGCAACTGGCAGCCCAGGTCCACAGCTTGGCCCTGACACTGCATTAAAACCACAATAAAAGCACAATAACAACCCCACACTAAAACCAACCCAAGCCCCCTGGTTAAAACAGGACATTAAAAGAATAAGAACTTTAAAAGACAATGAAACAATTCATAAATAAATGTCCATTAAAAAGCTCTATCTTTAAAATGTCTTCCTCCAGCTTGGGTCTGTGGGTTCTTGAAAAAGTCTGACACCAATCCCACTTGCTGCTCTGTCTCCTGCTCTTCAGTCCCCATTGCCAGTTCATCACACCACTGCCACCATTTGTGACGGTACAGGTCCTGTTCCATGCTCCCTCTTCTCTTCTGGAGTCTCTAAAACCCAACACTATCAGTAACGTAACCGAATGAGGTGGCAGATGAGGATAAATCACACTTAGAGCAAGGGGATGGTGTAAAAAGTTTCCTGTGCTTTTATTAACAAAAAAAAAATGTTCAAATAAATAGTGCAGGTCTCAAAGATCAATAAATACATAATCCAAAAAACGTTGAAAATCCAAATCAGGTAGTCATTATTAACTGGCACATGTAATGGCGGGATAGCTGATACAATGAATAGCTCAGAACATATGAAAAACTGAGGTCTGCCAATGTTAGTTTGCCTCAAAATAAATGAATTACAGGTTGACCATGGCCACGGAGACCTCGTTCTCATCTTGGCATATGTGTTGTGTGTTAATATAATGTAACAGCTTACAGTTAACAAAAGCATATTCATTCTATCTAGATGCCCTTATTGCAATGTGAGTGCAGTAAAGCGATCTGATTACATTAGGAGAAGTGGACCCAGCTGCTGATTGCCTTTTTATGTTGGCAAAAATATGCTTTATGTATGTACACCTACATCAAACGAAAATTGGATAGACCTCCTCAATCAGCTAATGGCTTTCAGCACAGCAGACACGATGGGGTGAAGCTTGTTTGAGACATTCCTGACCTGTCAGCCAGTCCTTTGAGAAGTGACAGCAAGTGTCCGATATAAACTGAGAAAAAACAAAAAAAGTTCTTCAGCTGAAATGTGCAACATCGACCATCTTAAAACTGAACTCAAATTCAGTCTGTACATCATATTCAAAACTTCAGAGGTTTAATGTGTTTTTCATGTTAACACACATTATAATAACAGCTCAGTGATAAGAATTATTATCATTCATTATCATCAAACAGTTATTGTAATGTGTTATATTATAATTATAATATTATAATAATGCATGTGAGTCATCATTTATCTCCTTTGGCTGCATTCCCCTACTTTATCAAGGGTGTTGCCATTTCCCAGTTTCTCTGAAAAGTTGCGTACACATGGGGGTCAGAGTTACCTTAAGTATACACACATTCCCCTATCAAGTTTTCTTTTGTGAATCCCAGTGTTTGCATGGGAACTTGCATATGCATGTTTTATAAATGAGACCCCTGGTCTGCAACAATAAATTATATTGTCTGACAAATGCTAAATCATTATAAGATAGTCTTGAAGTTTTTAGTGAAACATAAATACTTACAGAGTAATGCTTACGTAATTCCTTTTTTTGTTATTTTGCTTTTATGGCTGACTTACGGCAAGCAGCAGGAGAAGTGAGCTGTTGTAAAAGAGGCTTGTGCTCAGACCTCTCCCATCATTTCAAAAAAGAAACATGTACAAAAGTTGCCTATATACAAGGTAACTTTAAAACAGTTAGCTAATCAGAAAGTGAAGTCACTCAGAATTTTCCTCTGTGCGAAGATACATGAGTTCACAAATTCACCAAGGTTTTTCAATGGGAATCCAGAACTTTGCAGAGTGTGTTGTATTCAAGATATCTCAACAAAAAGTGAACTTTCCTGACACATTGCTTTGAAGAATGATGTGCTAAATTTCAAAAAATCAGTCCACTGGGAGCAGTGTTACTTCTTACAGACTAGCAGACGTGGTAATGTCAGAGCAGTTGATATTCTTTTTTTTTTATCTGTGACCGGTGGACAAATTGTGAGAAAGCCAGGAAAAAAGTTCAGGCTCCAGTCAGACAACTCTATTTAATTTGCAGATGTCTAGCCACAGAACTGAACAAAAGCAAAAAAAAAGTAACAACATTCTAGCTTCACAATGCAAGTCTTAGCCCGTCTGGCAACTATTACAGGCACATAATATAAGAGTCTTGTAGCAGGAGCTACGTCTCGTTGGTGGGGATTCTAAGCTTCTGGGGACCACCTGCTATTATTGCTTCTCAACCATAAGGGAAGTGGCCATTTCAGGGCTAAAGGCGGTCACTAAGCCTCTTCCTTGGGCTATGTCTCAGAACTGTGGGTAAAACAGAAGACAGAGTTAGCAAATGTGTTCCCCCTCCTCATGGGACAGTACTGCTTACCTTGACAAAGCTCTGAAAAGTGATCTCTAGGTCAACGTGTGGGACATGCCTTACAGTATATGTGAAATCACTTAAAAATAAGAGTATGGTGAATGATGACATTTAAAGTCATGATTTTATTTATCAGTATGTATAAAGTATAAAGTATTTATTGCAGCAATGCAAATGTTCTATTTAATTTAGAACTTTTTAAATATTTATTTACTAGGAGCATACGCAAGTTCAAAAATAAACAAATTAATAAAATTATGATGGGTTGGCACAGCAGCTCAGTGGATGACTTGTTATTCCAGGGTGTGATGATGCGGGTTCACTGCATACTCCCATCTTGCTTCCAGGAGCCCTTGAACCCATCACCGTTGGTAATGTTACCGATGAGCTCGGCAGTGAGGCACAATAATGGAGCAACGACAGGGACCTAAGGTTGATTCCTCATCCCATTGTCTGTTTAGGTGGAATTGGCAAATTGTCTGTGTTTGGTTTTGTTCGGATAGCCTGATTTCTTTCCATAGCCTAAAACTATATATGATAGGTTGACTGGTGACTCTGGTTGACTGGAATGTTCCATCCAGGGCTATCTTTTGTGTAGCATCCAATGTTTCTGCACCCTTTAATAGAACAAATACAGTTGAAGAAAATTGAAAAAGTCATTAAGCAAAATGCTACAGGTGAGTCAGTATGGGTTAGCCTAATGTTGTATGTTAGCTAAAAATTAAAAGCATGGTTGAGAAGTGAGCTGAATTTTTACTACTGAGACTGATGTGTCCATTTTTAGCTCTGTTAGCAATTGTAAAAGTCATGTGTTAATCACAGTATAAAACAACATTAATATTGTGCACTTTATGGAAGAATTAGTAATGCATAAAATTTTCTGTAATATTCAGTTGGGCAATAAGATTTACGCTCCTATATTAATCTTTGTTTCAAAGTGTGCATTTTTTTGACTAAGTCATCTCAAAATAAGCTGTTTCCTCTGTTTTATAAGGAGAAAGCATAATCTTGGTTGTTTTACATTTTAAGTAGATCTCTATAATCCCAGAGAGTATTTTGTCCTGCCTAGCATGTGCAGTTTTCTGGCTCTTTCAATAAATTTTTGATTATGTTATTTCATCTTTCACATGAAAAAATGAGTAAAGCTGTGTGCATGCAGATTTGACACAATAATTAGACATAGGCAACAGTTTTAGTCCAATTGACATGCTAATGTGATGTTGTGATTGTTTTTCAATGCTCTGCATATGAATGAGTGAATGATGTCTGCTTTTATTTGTGCATAAGATATATTTCAGCATGGAGATGCTGCATCTCGAAAAGGCGTTTGAAATTCACAGATGTGGCTGTGCCATATAAAAATTCCCACCACCCAAAAAAATCTGTTCATTTGTTGTTGATTTGTTTAATGAAGCTGAGAGAAAAAATATCAAAATCCACTTAGGCTAAATGGTGAAGGCTGTTTGTCATGCGTATTTTGCATTGTTGCCATTTTTAACAAAGAAATAGCCTTCTGCTAGCCTTTAATAGTAATAGTAATTTAACATTTTGTAAATCTACAATTTAAGCAGCACCACAACTTCAACTGTGATATCCATCAAGTTTTTAGGGGCTAACACACTAGTATAAACCACTGCAGTATGCCAGCTTCAAATGTAATATGGTTTAAACTGAAATCAAGACGGTCGATACACACACCAAGCTGGGCTGCAACAGTTGTGTATTTAAGCTGGACAGCAATGCACACAAATAAAGTTTTGGAGCGACACTGAGTGCCAGAGCAGCTCTAGGGTGCTTGCATCATAGACACACATTAGACCTGTGTGTGTGCGATTGATTTTTTAATCCCATTCAAGCAGACACTGGCTATTCCATCCATTGCCCAATTTTCAAATGAACTCTGTACTGTCCTCCCAAACAAGGAAATAATAAAAATAATTAAAATCTGTTAACAAAGGATTTTTACTTTAATTAAACCAAATCTACCATATTTTGTTGCCATGTCAAAGCAAGCTGCGCTAAACCTTTATTAGATTCAAAATCATAGAACTGAATGTCTTCACACTGAAGTTCAACAAAATTTGTTCTTGCATCACTTTGGTGCAAAATTGCTATTATCCTGGGAGCTTTAAGCACAATTCCGACACTTCAGCTCCTTTCTATCTCAATCTAAAACCAGTGGGGCCTGTTCCAAATGCCTGTTGGACTTTGTTTTTACTGTGCTGGACTGACTGGTTTTGATTGTCTTTGGCACATCTGCCATCTCCATTTTCTCAATTTGCTTTGAATTTCTGGTGCTCAGACTGGATTTTTAGTGTGTAAACAAGACAGAATTTTTACAATGTAATGATTTTTGATCATATGCAAAGCAGTTACAATAGTTTTACAGCACATTATAGTCATTTTGTGAATTATAGACATATAGGCATGACAATTCCTAACAAGGAAGGTGCACAGCTAAATTATTTATTCATTCACTCACAATGCGGTTTCTTTATAATATGTATTGAAGCACATACTTAGTGCTTTGAAATTCTGTTTTCTATCCTCCACACCATCCTAACAAACCTAAATAAATAATGCAAAAAGTATGTGATCATTATTGTGCATAATACTACCACTTAATCTCAATATCAAATGGGGACAAAAGGCACCACCTCTGCAGATAAATGCTCACAAATAAATTCTCTATAAACAGTTTAGGCAAGTAGACAAGAGAATAAAAAATTAAAAAACAATCATACTTTGATCTGGAAGTTCATACTTCAGAATGTATTGCATATACTTTTAAAGCTAAAATGAGGCCAATACTGAAGTTTACCTCCTGCTGTCAGAACTGATCTGTCAATATAACTGTCTGGAACACTAGCAGAAAGCAAGTAAGTAAGCTGTCCTTTCATTAAGTGTTTATCAATCTTCACTCACAATTCAGTTTATAATCACACGTTGTCTTCTTCTAAGCAGCAATGTCATTGAAGAAGGTAGCATTGCCACTCACAGTACTTGAACCCAATCAGACTCCCTTGTTTGTGTGGATTGCCTCCAGGGTGTCCAGTGCCCATAGTTGTAATACTGTAGTTTTCAGATATTGATGGCCCCCCACAACTGTGAATAGGTTTAAGTTGGGTCCAAGACCGTTAATGCTATGATGTTTGGCAGTTGTTTCTAGTATATATTTATCTTATATATAAACATCTACGCATCGAAGTATGTGTGTTTATCCAGCCTGGAAGTGAGAGGTGGAGTCGGGGTAAGGGCTCAGCTTCTGAGAAAACAGAAAACTAAACGTCTACATGTGGAAGTGTGTGTGTCTGTCTGTCTGGCCCGGAAGTGAGAGGCTACTACAGCATGAAGATCAGAGAGCCGGCAAGGCAGCCCCACGTTAACGAGTTGGAAAAAGAAAGTGACTCTGTTTCCAAAGTAAAACCACTGAGAAAAGAGAGAAACTCTTACGCAAGTGAGACGAGCACATCAGCAAAACGGTACTCCTGCCGCTAATACACAAGTGAGGCGAGCACGTCGGCAAAACGAATCCTAGGAGAGAGATGCCCAGAGTAGTCCCTTTCAATTACCTGACATCTCTACATTTTGATTTTTTTTCTGACGATTTCAATACTTTCTAGGACCCCAGGGTTTTTACAGCACGGGCTTACACAGCTACTTGTTTATAATTAGGAAGGAGGAAAATTACACGGCTCATTTTCAGTTCTGAAATAAGTTGGTTGCAGGGACTAAATTAGCAGTCTTGTGTTTTAAAGTCCACTGCTTTTGACTCACTGCCTTCTCAAAACTTATTTTCAGTACTGGGGCAAACCAAACATTAAAGTTAGTTGTCAAAAACCTGCAACAAAACCTAGCACGGGGCCTACTCAATAAGCAAATTAACAAGCACTAAAGAATTTGAGATTTATCCTACCAAGGGATACCACTACATGAAGTTATCGCCTTACTTATAGAGGAACTTGCACAAAAATTAACAATGTGGCGAGCATTGTCACGTGTGGCATAAACAAACAGCATGAAAATAAATTCCGTACTACAAAATAATCCAGAAAAGCCACAAAACACAACGTTTAATAAAACAATAACGGGCTCCTTGAAGATTGTAACAAAGGATGTCCATCCTTGTATTCGTCAGTAATGATGATCTCGACTGTTCCTTATTACAGACTGATTATAAAGGCAATTTTTGGTGCCTCGAACCCCTCGATACTTACATGTGTCTGACTGTGGCCTTTTGCTGGACGGATATTTCAGGAACTCTTTGGTTAGTGTTATTTGACAGTTTTAGTTGTCATATTGTTTATAATTAGGAAACCAACACATTCAGTGGATTGTTTGCTGTTATGAAATTAAGTTGGATCATGGGACTAAATTAGCAGTTTTGTGGTTTAAAGTCCTCTGCCTTTGACTCTAGGCCTCACTGCTTTTCCAAAACGTCCAACTTGTTTCAGTGGTATTTTATGTGGTGTTCTTTTTTAATTTGTTTTTTAATCACTCCAATATTTTTGTTATTTTATGCATGACAGTCCTGTCCTTAAGTGATGTTTGGAATGCATTGCTTTATGCTAATTGCAAAGCATTCTGAAGTGACTTTTTCTCTAAAATGTATAATTAATGCCCTACCACAGTATGCAAAATGTATGTTAAACTTCAATTGAATTCCATTTCTTTTAATAAACATTATCCTAATAGCAACTTTATTTAAAAGAGGCAACAATATTCATATTAGTAAAAGCTAATAAAAATTGTGAGCTTACAATAGTTAAATATTTATGTTGTGACCATCAAACCTATTGTACACCAGAGATATTCAAATTCAGACATCTGAAATAAAGTGCAGATTTCAGATCAGCTGATCTCTACGCTTATATTGAGATTGAGCATTTAAGAAAAAGCAAAAGCAAGTGTGCTATTAGTGTCTCCGGCTAGTTCTCCATTACAGAACACCACTGACATGTTTCATTTGCAGACTGATGTGATTCATCTGAAGTTCAATTATTTTCTCTTAAATTATAATGGGCGTCAGCTTAAAATATTATACGTAAGTACAGTATATATTGCAAACATAAATCAACTAAAAGAATAGCATATCTGACATTTCATTTTAGTATATCACTCTGCATCTAGAGTTAAACTCCATATTACTGAATTAGTAATCATTCTTCTTTGTTACATTTGTGACACAACTACTGATCATTCATTGATAACACAAACAGAGAATTATAAATAATACAGCTTTGTCTCTGCCTATGCTTGCGCAACAGAAAACTAAATAGAGACGCCTGCTGAATTACAAGTTATTAACCAATGAATTACCTGACAAATGGACATTAGTTTGTGAGACTGAAGGACTGTGTGTCAGAAATGGTGGTGTGTGATGCTGGAGCACCTCAGTGAACTGTCCTGTCTCCCTTCATGATTATCTTCTACACAACAGACTTCCAGCACAATCCCAGCGCTTGCCATCTACAGAAATTTTCAGATGACTCATTCATCATAGGCAGCATTGATAATGGAGACAAGTCAGAGTACAGGAAGGCTATGGAGGATTTTGTCTTGTAGTGCAGGGACAACAACCTACAACTCAACGTCAGCAAGACAAAAGAGCTGCTTGTGCTCACTGATATCAGACAATTCAACGCTTTCTCCCGATGTAGTTGTTAAGTTTATTTTGAGATATCTACATAATAATTTTTTATTTATCAGTTGATTGACTCATTGATTGGCTATATTATATGTCCTGTGAGTCTGTATCCTTAGGTTTAATGTGTCTGCTGCTGTATGCATCTGGTTTTCCCCATGGAATTAATAAAGTGTATCTAATCTAATCTAATTTGTTAAGCGATACATTGTCATAAAGGGAAGCTTAGTGCTGCCCCTTAAACCAGCCATTGGTGGAGAGGCACGCAGTATGTAGTGTTCTTTACAGTCTCTAGAAATAAACAGTAAATGTAATATGTAAGTAAGCACAATGCACACACAACATATGACTTTGTGAAAATGCGGGTTCTGCTCCAGGGTCCCGTCTCCGTTTTGGGAGCTCTTGAATCCAACACCGTCTTTAATGTCATCGGAAGTGAAGACATTAACAGTGAAGACATTAACAACAAAGCAAGGGGATGGTGCAAAAAGGTGCAAGTGCCTTTATTAAACAACAACAAAATCAGTGTTCAAAATAAATAGTGCAGTGCATCCAAAAATCTTTAAATAATCCATTAAAAACAAATTAAAAATGTGGAGGTTAAAATCCCATAAATAGATCCAATTAAAACATGGTTAAAACAATGGCAGGAAGCAGTCCTTTAAAACAAAACTCGGTGCCTTCTTTAACTGGTGACTCCCCTGCTTCTCCCATCCAGGCGTTGCACCTGCAGCTGTCCTTAAAGTCCAGTTGCCTATTGGTCCCTGGCTTAGACTTAGAGACTTAGGTTCCCCAACGGCCAGGGCACTCACGCTAGGGTTCACTCTCCTAAGCCTTCCTGGCTCCCACTGCCTACCGTGGCCTTATGCGGTGAGCCAACCACCTTCCAGGTCCCTCCAGCTCCCTGATTGCTCAGCTGGAGCGACCGCTTCCTTCAGCCCCACCGAGTTTTGGCCAAACACCCTTTCCAGTGGGCTCTCCCACCAGCTGCCTGATCTCACTAGCGAGCCCGCCTTCACCCGCTCGCTCTTCCATGCACTGGCTTTCTCCTTCCTGCCGCCTTCTTTTTCTCTGTTAATCTCCGTTCACTTTCTTTTTCCTCTCCCCTCTGCACTCGCGCTCCTACTATATATAATGGGGATGTGGCTCACGTGTGCCGATTAGCAGCTCCTGGCATCAATTATGGATGCTAAAGAGACTAAAGAGTCTCTATGTATGGTCTCTATTCAGGGAGTGGATATAGCAGTGGAGCGCTCCTAAAAATACTTGGGAGTCCACATTAATCTCAGAACACATAGGAACTATGTAAGAACGGGTAGAGCAGTCTCTTTTCCTGAAGAGAATACATTCCAGATGGCCCTACGTACACTTCATCTTGTTAAGTAACGTCAAGCACTGCTGAAACTCTGCTTTGTAGATGACATACTCCACTTTAACCCTCCAATGCCTGAGCTGAGTCAGTATGTTTTCTGACTTATTTTATTTTACATTTCTCCGTTCTTGTTTATGAATTCATAAAGCCAGTTGATATGCAGTTTAGCATGAATTCCTCCAGTGCAACATAACAAAACACAGAATAGAATAAATTGATGAATAATTGGAACAAATGCAATAGAAATATCTATTACCCTGTTTGAGCTACTCTGTGTATTTAAAACTATAAGTGTAATTTTCGTTATTGCTATGGACATTTTGGACATATTTAAAAATACTGAGGAGGCCACATGGGAGACAGAAGCCTTCAGAAGGGGTAGAAACATCCTGAGGCCATGCAGAGGGTGTCTGTGTGTGTGCATGTTAGAGAATAAGAGAGAGATGCAATGATCAAGCAGTTAAAGAGCATAACTAATGAGACCCGCTCCACTCCTTGGTATGTGGCCTGCAAGATTCTTGGGATGGATCCTGGATTACATCTGCTGACAGAACTGGGAAAAGTGAGTGCAGATGGTGTTGCCTGGGACCCCAAGTCAGCAATGTGAGGTGGAGAAGGGTAGGCATGAATGATTAGGCCGTGGTTGAGACAAAGAGATAAATCATTAAAGGTGCCTGGAAGGAGCAGTGGAAAATCAAAGCAGGGGCGGCAGCATTGGAGGGCAGTCAAGGAAGATATCAGCATCCAGGTTGGGTTGGGTTCAGTTATAGGATTGTATTATTATTTATTGTAAAGTGTTTGCTTCGTATTTGGAAAAATAAATCAGCCTTCTGTAAACTGTTTTTCACAATGTGTTAGTTTACCCTGCGGTGGGTTGGCACCCTGCCCGGGATTGGTTCGTGCCCTGTGTTGGCTGGGATTGGCTCCAGCAGACCCCCGTGACCCTGTGTTCGGATTCAGCGGGTTGGAAAATGGATGGATGGATGGATGTTAGTTTACCAGCACAAGTGATAACAAACTTTTGGCTGATTAATGCCACAAAAAAAATCACACAAAATAAAGATCTGTGAACATATTATTGTATTTTATGGTACAAGCACTAAAGAATGGTGTAAGCAGGAGTGTACAATATGTATCATCTATGATAATATCTTAATTGTTGTTTTAACGATGTGTGAGCTGAAATTATTAAGTATGTCACTCACTTTGCAAAAAACAATCAAAAACACACCTTGACTACGCATTTACTGTCTCATGTAACCTAACAGGACAGACTACTGTGTGAGGGCCAAGCGAGTGCTTAGGCGTGCACAGTCAGCGCACCAGAAGTACGGAGCCCCGTCGGTGTCAGGCAAAACTGTTGGAACGAATTGCATAATTCGCTCAAACAGATTATTTTTATTTTTCCATAAGAAGAATATGCCTCTCTGTGTTTTTTATTTCACAAGCCGTCTTGATTGGGCATCCTCAATTCCAAAGCTCTTTGTTTTCCTTTCATTATTTAAAACACTCACACAGATACCCACCTCCTCGCCCTGCTCCATCCCACCCCGACTCATGTATAAAGTACGTGCAATAATGACAACAATGTTAAAGCAATGATGAAGCGGAACAGAGATGCTGTGCCTGCCAATAAATCCCAACCGTTCTATTCAAACCATTTATACATCTGAACCGACCACGGTTGGATGAAAAAAAGGTCTTTTGGCAGATACTTCAAAAAAACACAAGAATACAGAGAAGGCGAGGCTCTGCACACTGCCCTTAAAAAAAGATTCAGAGCTACTTGATGATACCTGAGGTGGACAGTGATGTAAACCCACTTAAGTGGTGGAAAATACAAGAAGTACATTTCGCCAAATTGGGGAATCTTGCAAAAAAGTACCTGTGCATCCCTGCCCTAAGCAGCCCTTACAGCACAGGAGGAAATAACATGTAACATGTAACTGTGTTGCTCCAAAGCCAGATGCTGTGGGCAGACTTGGGTTTCTCTCACAAAACTTGAAGCTGAGAAAAAGGTCTGTCAAAAACACTGCATGGTCCAACGGCTTGCCTCACTAACCCGGAAAAAGGGTAGGGGCACCAGGCACTGAGCATATCATGAAAAAATGGAAAACACTGAATGTGATGACTAAGTTAAACTTGCTTTAAGCATTTAAAAAATAAGGTAAATTACTGAGGTGAATTTACTATGTATTTAATTTCTGCAGAACAGCACCATCTCCTGGATGATGGGGAGCGGTGTCCCACTTACCCTTAATGCAAGGATGCCACTGCTTATTACATTTACCTGCATTTTTAATTGAAGAGTTGCTTTTAAACATATCATTTTATTGCATTTATGATAAACAGGTAACATGAGAAATGAAAGGTCAGAACAGATTTTCTGATATTTAGGAATATGTATTTAAATACCAGAAAAATAGGTAAATAGGTGATCAAAGACCAGGAAAATAATTAGTGAAAGGTTTAAGCAACTGTTTTACTAATTTTAGTATTAAAAAGCACCTTAACACAATTATTATAATGTATTTGTGGTCTGGTGAAAAGAAAAAATATTTAGCTGAATTTAAATATATACTGTACTAGATGATCCGCTGTGGCAACCCAAATGGTAGAGGCTGAAAGAAGAAGAAGAAGACTATAGCAAACCGAAAAGATTACCTGGTTAGAGCGGAATAAGCACATCTTTTCCAAAAAGGACTTTACAGTTCACAAGTTATCTAATGTTACTAATAAAATAAAAGCAATGGATGGAATCAAAAAAGAAGGGGAGTGTGTACCCTAAATCCAGTGCCAATAATTGTAACAAAAATTTGCAGGTAGAATTAATAAGGATGAAATACACTTGGACAAAAATTTCATTAACATTCCATTCCTGAGCTCTTTCTGTAGAATCTGAAACCATCTACCCATAAATTGAAGTGCTCAGCACAAAATGACAAAGAATTGGAAATGTCAGCAAATGATGTCAAACCATTTGGATGCACATAGTAAACACTACCTTGAAAACATTTACAGAAGCGACCAAGTTAAGCTGTTATTGTATTTGGTAACTTTGTTTTTTCTTACTTATTTGCTGTGAATGGTAGAGCATGATACACTTAAGGAGTATATATTGATTAAATGACATGGCCCATTTAATCACTCTAGAAATACCTTTTGTGAAGATATTCAAACTGGACAAAGGGTGAACACACTGTGCAAATGATGTTTTATTGACTTGTAAGCAAGTTGAAGTCGCCGGAAGGGATGTTTTATTTAGAGACTTCTAAAGAGGATGATAAATGAATTAATGACATTTGAACATGTAACGTCATTTGGACGTTTTTTAATTACAAGTGAGATACAACTGTATTAGCAGGGGTCTTAAACAAATAAGAACATAGTATGAAAACAAACTCAAATTTACAAATAAAATAATGTGCAAAGTCACAATGTCGCATAGCATTTTGTGATAATATTAAATAACCAGCTTACACTTTGCCGAGTATGTTACGATCTTTCTGTATATAATAAGCACAGTTACTGCTGCTTCAGTGTCTTAGACTGAATCCAAACTGCACCTGACTTTGTAGAGAGTTAATAAAAAATAACTTACTCAAGCTGTTTATCAGTTCTGCTTATTTATCGCCTTGTGTTCATGAAATACTGTATTAGTGAAGTCTGTCTCCTCATATTACAATACACGTGACATTTAAATAGATTCTGCAAGTTGATTATTGAAACTGAATATTACTATATTTAATACAAGAAATGAACTATGTGGAGCGCATCTGGAATATTGTGTGCAGTTCTGGTCACCACCAGGGCCATCTTAATGTATCGGCACAATGGGCACTAGCTGGGGGCCCTAGGAGCATAGGGGCCCACGATGTTTCTGATACCTATGTACTGTATGTTTCTGTTTAACAATCAAAACAGGGGCTCCAACGCACTATTTTGCCTGGGGGCCTATGATGCTGTTAAGACAGCCCTGGTCACCACACTAAGAGAAAGACATAGCAGCATTGAAGCTGTGCAGAGGAGAGCAATCAAGTGCATCCTAGTGTAGCGGTGCTACATGATTAATGTTGTTGTAAATGTATTTTGTTCTGAGTCCCGTTATTTGTCATGTTGTCCTGTTTACATGGTCTGCGTGTATGTAAATATGCTCCCCTGGAAACTAAAGGGGAAGGATAACACTGTGGATCCATGGTCCCTCATGATAATCGGTCCTGTCAATACCATCTCCTGCCTCCGGTCATTTGCTATTTAAACGAAAGGACAGAAAGAAAGAAAAACACTCTGTTCTACTAGACCTCCAATTTGCTACAGAGACAGAAGAAAGCACAGATCCAAATCATTCACACCTTTGTTTACCTGCCACTTTCAACGCCCGACAACAACATCTTTGCACCGCAAATCCCCGGGGTTCTGGATTATGCCACATACCAAGCATGGTGAGACTGTTTGTTGTTGTTTGGGGAGAGGAGCAAGCCATCATTTTAATCCGTGTAATTTCCGTAGGATAATTTTTCCAGCTGAAACCAGGTTCACAAATATTATACATTTTCTGTTACATTATCTGGACTTTTATGTGTGTTTCGTGCTTTCTGTGTGTCTTACTGAGTTCGTGTTAAGTGTGGGGTCAAGGGAGGGTTTGTATTGTATATTAACTTCATGCTGCTCTTTTTCTTTTTATTATTACTTTCCACCGGACACTTTTGGGGTTGAATGTTATGTCTGGCTTGGTTGAGAAATTATATATACATATTGTTTGGAGTTTGTTCATTTCTTTTTTTATCAATATATACTCACTTTAGTATTTTACTTACTGTTTGTTTTTTGACTTATTTTTCATTGTCGATTGGTGGAAGTTTATTTGGAAGAAGTATGGCTTGTCGGGTCTAACGTCCTCAACCTGCCAGGCCACGGGTCTTGGTGGTGTAGCTGCCGGTTTTGGAGAGTGAGTCGGTTGTTACACCAGGACTGACGGACTTGTACTCTGACAGACCCAGAGAATTAAACCTGTTTAGTCTCCAGCAGAGGAGACTGCATGGGGACCTAATGCACGACTTCACATTTCTCAAAGGCATTGATAAAGCAGATCCAGCAACATTCCTTCAACTTAAAGAGGGCATCAAAGGAAATTAAGGAGAAGTGCATTTAAAACTGAAGCCAGAAAGCACTTCTTTATGCAAAAGAACAAACTGCCAAGACATGGAGTTGAAGTAGTCAGTAGTTTAGCCCACTTGCTTCTTTCTCTCGATTTCATCAGAGGTTTGTTTTCACTACCCTTGCTGTAAGCAAAACAGAGAAAAACAAGGAACATCTCGCCCACCTGGTAGCAGAGAGGCTGATAAAGCACTGGGACCTCATTACACGGTAGCAGGTTCAGTCGGACATTTCAGTTTCATGCCATTCTCTGTTACTTTAGTTAATCAAAGGATTCTACTCATGATTTTGATCAATTTTACCAAGAAGAAGCTTAGCCTTAGCTCTCTAACCACTGGCTGACTTGATTTCCATTCCACGCAATGAGCATTAATTCTGTAGCAACGTATGTAGCTAGCTATAAGAAGCATCAAACACTTTCTGGATTGAAAATTTAGACACAATATGTGTGCCATGACTCAACTTGATACAATAGTTTGCATTACAGTGTGTTTAATTTGCTAGCATGTTTTCATGAATTTTAATGAGAGTGTACAGCAAGTAAAGAAATGTGTGCAGCTATTACTAAAGCTAAAAGCAAACATGTGCCAAATGGATTTGAGATTAAAATTTTGATTTTAGTTTGGTTCAATACCAAGAGCACAATACAAAACAGTCTGGCGTGCGAGTAATCCCAGACAGAAGGCAGAGCACAAAGCTGATGGGAAACCAGAGAGCAATCTCTGCAGACTTTTGGCCAGAGTGGCTAACTGCCCATCTGATATCGGGGGCAAAACAATTAGACCATGGGCTATGACTCAACTTAGTCTCAATAATGACAGCTGTGCACAGATTCCACCCTTGAGGCTTTGTGGCAAGACTCTATTGCCTAATGACACTTGGCAGCAATGTCCCTTCACTCCCTGCTTTATCTTTATTTGATGTGATGTCTTAATAGCAAGGCAGTCCTCTATTGTACTTCTTACATGACAGCTTTGAAATAATATTAGTTTGAGCAGAACATTACGTACATGTAATACAAACACAACACAAAAATAGCTTAATATGGGAAGTAAGTTGCAGAGACTGAAAAGAATAAAAAAATTCAAGGTCCTTTTTCAGTTTTTTGTATAACAGAAAAAAAAATCAATGCCTAATTGATTTTTCAAGGGAAGAACATAACTACATAAGAGAAATATTTGAAGTAAACAAGCAAAAGAAACTAATACAGTATTTACTTATTATTTCAAAAGAGTACTAGTTAAGATTTAAAGGTCTGCAAACTTTCAACCACAACACTAAAAAAATTCTCCCCTTAACATATTTCTTGCAAATTAACTTACAGTAGGTCTTTGAGATCTTGTGGATAAGCCTCTATTTGCCTGTTGAAATTAAAACCTTTAAATGTATATATTGTAGTCAGGACCCTTAAGTGGTTTGAAATGCTCAATCTGGACAAACTGTCAAAGAATATAACCGTGGTGTGCCGGGATGGTTAGAGGATGCACTCTGAGCCCCTTGGAGGTACTAGTGACGACGAGAAAAATACAACTGAGTGTCATTATGAACAATGCTGCACATCCTCTCACTGACACACCAACACTGAGGACTTCCAGCCAACAAATTACTCAGCATTGTGTGTGTGTGTGTGTGTGTGTGTGTGTGTGTGTGTGTGTGTGTGTGTGTGCGTGTGTGTGCGTGTGTGTGCATGTGTGTGTGTGTGTGTGTGTGAAGAAACACTACTGGGGCTCCTTTATACAAACAGCAATACGCCTGTACAATTCCTCACTGGGACTGTCAAGTCAGAAGTTTTCCTTCTTTTTAGATTTTTTTCTTTTTAGTCATTCTGGTGCATATCTATCTATCTATCTATCTATCTATCTATCTATCTATCTATCTATCTATCTATCTATCTATCTATCTATCTATCTATCTATCTATCTATCTATCCTCTGTTTATATGATAGTGGCTATAGTTTTAAGGCATTAAATCTGAGTTTTGTTTGTTATGTTTCAGGCCTGCTGCTGCAGCAGTGCACCTTCCAGCATGCAGTATATATAATTATTTTTTTCTTCCATCTTCTTTACTATCTTCAGTACAGACGGACGTTATCCCAAAAGTAATGACATTGTAAAAGAGACAACGCGTAATTCGAAGGTTGGAACGTTTTACAGTATGCAAGGGAAAAGTGTCACATAGCTTCAAGTCAAACAGTAATTAGGACATAAATAGTTCTGGTTTATAGAAGCTGGCTTACATTTTATGTTAATTATACATTACTTACTTATTCATGCAGAATCATTTTCTTCATCATTTCTGTTTTGTTACGCCTAAAGTATATTGTCAAATGCTAAACTGATAAATGTTTCATTTAAGCCACTTCAAATGTGAAGCTCTTGACGAATTTCACAAAATTCAGTTCTACCAGGAATGAGCAATTAATGCAGAGCTGGACGGATAAGACAAAAAGAAAGTGGGGGTCATTGAAAAGGAGAGCCTCATATTTAACCAAAATCTCTAGGCTTTCTCCGGAGGAGCTTCTGTGATGTCAATGCTACACTTACTGACTTCAAGTCTTTTTCTTTAACTCTCACCAGCAGTAATCTGATTATATGGCCTCCAAATCTGGACGTGTTTATTATAGTACATCATTGTAGGAGCTGCACTTTAGGAGTGCTGCTGTCTTCTAACTCCACATACCTTCGTTTGGTTTCTTTTATGGTCACTTATATATATATGGAATTTGCACGTTTCCTTGTGGAACTAGACATGGCTGACACACAAGCTCCCCACTACCCATTTACTGAACACAGGGAGAGTGTGAAAATCAACTGAGCTAGTACTGCAACCCAGATGAATCCTTAGAAGTGTGAGGGAGCAGCATTAATGTGCCAGGGTGCCATACTCCCACACCTTGTTCAGATCACACTTTCCATCTTTTGTAAAAGTTTCATCACACCATTGATGTGTCCCCATATCAGACTCCATGAAGTTTCTGGCCATTTCACAAGATCAAGCAAAGCTTACGGTGCTGGAGAATGTCCAAGTTTGTAAAACAACTTTTGAAGTAACTTTACAATTAAAGGGATTTATGCTGCAAATTCATAAGCAAATGACAATAAAATGAATAAACCTTCTTAAAGCCACCCATTTTCAGGGACCTTTAGGTTCAATGCAGTTTGGCAGTGCTGGAGTCTACTTTCTACAAATGGTGGTATATTATTGTTTTCTGAATATGCTTAACATTCCAGTCAGAACAATAACATTTGTTTCATAACATCTGTCAAACAAATAAATATATACATTTCCTGAACCTTTCTGTGTTTTGTTTAATTTCTCCTTCCTCCCATTCAAGGACATGATTTAAAATGATTTCAAAATGTGCCAATAATGTCAGTTTCTTCGTTACAAACCTAGAAACAGCACAAATACTTTCAACATATGCCGCAAGGCAGAGACTTTTAACGATGATTGAAAGCATCCTGATTGCATTAAATTTGAGCCGCTTACTCTCTCGCTCTTTCCATTTCACATCCAGTGACTATCAATCACAAATGCTGTGTCTTCACCACAAAGTTCAATCTCTCTGTCTGCCACCATTTGTTTGCTGTTTCTGGCTTCAGAATGCCAATCAGATTTTGCATCCAGCAACTTAACATGGAGTAGTCTACTTCAATAAAGTCATCTATAGAGCTTTCTCCACCATTTACAATACTCAGTCCAGCTGTGATCAAGTAAATACTTGTAAATTCAGACTGGGTTTGCAGACATCAAACTGGGTTCTACCTTGGAAACATTACAACAAAGAAACCAAAGCTGATTTTCTGGCATGTAGACATTGTTACGTACTGTGATTCATTATTTATAACAAACAAAATTATGAGAAAGGCCTGATGGCTGTCGCCTCACAGCTTCAGGACCCCAGATTCAATTCCCATCCAGGATGACAGTCTGTATAAACTTTGAATGCTCTTGTCATGCCTGTTTAATTTTTTTGAGTGAACTCCAATTTTCAGTAACATTCCAAAGAATTGATTTATAGATTAACTAACTGAGTCATCCATGCTCTCCTGGGAAATTTCAATAGTTACTGTATACTGCAGTCGGTTAGTAACGTGTATCAGAAGTACTATGTAACTAACTAGGTGCTTTTCTGTATACAATGTTTATAGATTTTTGTTTTTTTAACCACAGGCTAATATTATTGGCTGACAATGTGGTGTAGTTATTAAGGCTTTCAACCTAGGACATCAGACCCTGAGGCTGTGGGCTCAAATCCTGCAAATGACGCTGTGAGGCCATGAGCATGTCACTTCACCTGCCTGTACTCCAATTGGCAAAAACAAAAAAATATATAACCAATTGTATCTCAGATGTTGTACATTGCCTTGGATAAAGACATCAATCAAGTAATAAAAATGATATTACTAGGTCACTAGCGCTGCTTATTCTTCAATATGCTATACACCAGTGCTTCCCAAACTCGGTCCTGAGAACCCACCGTAGCTGCAGGTTTTTATTCCAACCAGCTTCTGTTTTTAATTGGACTCCTGGGCTAATTAAGTGAACTGTTATTTCCCAAGTTCTGTGTTTTGGGAACAATATAGAAAGTTTGCTAAAAAAATATATATCTCTATTATATAAAAAATCTTGGGACAAGACAAGACTTTTTCAGAAAGACGAGGCGAGACATTTTCAGAGAGATAATTTCACGTCCCGCTAGACGAGACTTTGTGCCAAGAGATGAACTGAAAACCTAAAAGGTAAAAGCAGGGGCGGAAATAAAAGACAAACAGTAGAAGAAGAAAAGATAAAGTAGAACGTCGTAAAGAGGTTCAAAAATGTTGGCGTGATACACATGCAGAGCAGGTTATAGATTATGAAAGTACTAAAATTCGAAAGTCTCAAAAAACTAATAGTAAAGATCGCATTAATGCTAACAAATGGAAATTATTACTCGGTGAAATAACGGAACAGCGAAAAGATATCGAATATATGGACATACGTGATATGACACAGTTACTACAACTTTAATTTCAAAGAAACCACAATTTGGTCAGGTTTATATTTATGATCACGGAGAAGTGATGCAACACAGAATCAAAAGAGTTAAACAATCGGATATATTAGAAATTCTACAGCCAATAATGGATACAGATCCATACGTCCAAAAGTATCGCACTTTACACAGAATTTATCTGAAAAACACGGACAAAGAAGTTTTCTTGGATTTCTACATGAATCTGAAAGATCACGCTTGTATCTTAATACATAATTTGCCTGCCTCCTCACTCACTCAATCACGTCCGTCCGAAGCCGAATGCGCAGCCGCCTTCTGCGCATGCCCGAAGCCGAATGCACAGTTGCCTTCTGCACAGCTGCCTGAAAAAATTTACGAGACCGATATCCAATCCCAACATTGCGGCAGGCGGCGGATTTACGGCCGCAAAAATTCAAAGAGAAAGGCAAATTCAATTAAAGCTCTAGAGGCCTGAAAGGCCATTTCAACTACAGCTCAAGGCCTAATTACGCATTCTGATTCAATTACGCATTCATTCAATACACCTATATCAGGTTTGTGGTGCTTATACTTATTACTATTCCATATTGTACTGGAACATTCATCATTCAATATTATACTATAGGCCTGGAAAATTCATCAACTAACAGTACAAGCCTGTACAGTAATGAGTAAAGCGGACTACAATCATTACAAAACAACTTCTTCGTTACTTATCATTTGTTCTTCATACACTGCTGACACAAACTCTTGCCCGTTTCATCTTACGTTGTCGAAACGGGCTCTTTGTCTAGTATATAATAAACCAACATGTGACGAATTGTCAGTGATAATAGTTTCGAAAGACGAAGATATCAATGACAGAGTTGATATTCGTGTTTATCCAAAAGCACAGCACGATTTGTCGCAAGCGGCAGATCCGGGAAATGACTAGCGCATAGGGCCCACACGTCCCCCTAGTATATATGTAGGGCCCACACATAGAGACCCTTAGTATATATGTATTAAAATGTACCAAGCAGTTATATGGGAATAATGTATATTTTTCTTTTTAACAATATATTTTCATCTTGATTTTCATTCTACTTTTCCAGGTGTTCTAATTGTTTAATTAATCCATTATTTACTAATTAGTGGGTCTGACGCTAAAGTAGTTGAAGCCTTTGATTAATTAGTGCTGTTTGCCTGGCTGTCTGCTCTGCTCGTTTTTAATTGTCATTAATAAGATACAACGAAGGGGGAAAACTGCACAGAGAAAGTTCAAATTATAATGAAATCAACAAAACAGAGTTAAAATTTAAATCTATAGCAAAAGCAGAAACATTTCTAAACATCTTATAAATGTAAAAATCATGCTGCTGTTTTTTTCTGAATGTAGAATAAAATAAAGAAAATGCCAGCTAATGAAATGAGATCAGTGCTATCAGGTGTTGCCACTGATTAGGAATCTGGTTGGAACAAAAACCTGCAGCCACAGTGGGTCCCCAAGACCAGTTTTTGGGAAACACTGCTATACACTATGGTCCATGAGTGAAACATTCCTGCATTTGATCAATCCTACTTTTTCTACTTTTCCTAGTGATTTGGCTTCTGTTAACTGTCATTGCATAACAGTTTTACAGCAAAGTGCATTATTTTTTTTAATTCAAACAAGTAATCAGTAGGAATAATGTGAAATCTGAGTACATATTATAGTATCATTATTAGATTTGTATGATTTTCATTTGTTTACGGCATTCACGGAAGTATAGTGTTTGTTTTCATGTTTTTTGTCAGCTGTACATAGACCCCCTTTTAAAGTCCACAGATGTGAATGTATATGCAAAGCAGTGTCTTAAGTGGATATACATACATGCCTGATCCCTGTGTGTTACTGATGTATTAATCTAAAGAGTAAGGAGTGCAGAGCATTAGCTTTGAGCCTCGTAACACAATTTCTGCATCTTCCCCATTAGAAATTCAAGCACTGCTATCTTAAGACTGACGCTTCTCCCTTGGAGTTTGCAGCACCACGATCAAAGAGCAGAGGGGAGAGGGATTTCGGTTTTCAACACCATGACAGGGGGCTGGGAGTCGACCAGAATGAAAACCAGTACGTATTTAAGGGTGCAGTTGTCAACAGCAAATAACAGCGATTGATATCTATGGAGAACTGTTTCTTCACTGAGCTTCACTAAACTTTCTCTTTCCATTTCAGAACATAACCATGTCTCTTTTTTCTGTCTGGGACACCACCCCGCCTTCAGTCATCCATCCATCCATTCGACATTTTTGAGATTTTGAAGCATTTATTTTTTCTTTTATTAAATGTCCTTTCTTAGCAGATACCTACTGATCTGGATGTACCATCCTGCCAAATTTCAGCTTTTAAACTAAATGGGAAATAGTGTTTTTGTGGGTGAGTGAGTGAGTTAGTGAATGAGTCAATCAACTTGGCACTCTGCATGGAGTAAGAGATTGGTTTTGCATGAGTGTGCTCCGAAATGGACTGAATACTGTCCAGCCTGGCACATGAAGCTACTTGGTCAAATTAAAGTCTTCTTGCAACCCAATATTGGATTGGGAAGGCAACATTGAAAAACATTTGGATAAATGATACACATAAAGTATATAAAATCAAATCAAAATCAAATAATATTCACATTTATCAATCTGTGAGGCAGGAAATTGATTGGGTAATTCCATTTCACATTAAAAATCAAAAAGCGTGTGGCAGCTCATCCGAAGCAGTCCTAATCTGGGCTCCTTGTAGTGCCAGCCACAGGTAAGTTTGCAGTTACATTCAAGCTCTTCTACTTTCCTTCTCTTTATATCAGGAAACATTCAGTTTGCATTCATGCATATGGAACACCATGTTCTTGTTTTTCTTGTCATTGATTGCTGTATCACTTGGTTCATTTACTTCCCATAATAACTGATTTAAGAAACAAAAATCCATTCATTTGTGATAATAGATTATGAAAACTTGCAAAGTTCACACGGCAGGATGGCTCCACTGGTGAGGAATGTGTGGGTTTGTTTGTGCCATGCAGCAGAAGGAAATATCTTATTTTAGAAGAGCTCATAGAGAGCTTGAAATTAAATGACTAAGTGTACATTTTAATACTGTTGATATGCGCCATTTCCCTCTATATTTTTTTTGAAAAAAATAAAATAAAGCAGCTCTAGGAATGTATTTGGTGAAATGATTCAATCACACTGACAAATTTCCTCCCTTCTCAAGAGCTGAATAACTCAGCAGGCTTTCTCATTAATAACTATTTTATAAGATGCAAATCTACCTACTGGGCAAGCATTGTTTGACTTAATAGTTAAGGAGTCAGACTGGCATCCACCAGCTTACAGGTTCAATCTTCACCTATGGCTTACTTTGTGAGATTGGGCATGTCACTCATCCTATCTGCTCTCCAAGGAAAATAAATGAAGAAAAGATGTTTTTACAGACAGGAATTGTCTTGGAGTAGACTTCAGTTTGAAAGATGCTATATGAAACTGAAAGCATTTTTCATCATCCATTCCCCATGTTACATGCTTTATATCCTATCTTGAAATCCTGGATCAATCAATAAGCTTTTTTCCTAAACATAGTAGTAGTAGTAGCATTTGAGTACTTATGAGTACCGCGCCATGCGGCAGCCTTTTTACAGAAGGTCTGTTTTTTAGTTAACTTGGTGAACATTTTTTTACAATTATTCATGTTATTAAATAACAATTTTAAGATTTAGTCTCTGGGTAGTTACTACAAGTTATTATATATTTTTTCATGAAATTTTAAATTGGAGATATGCTTTGGTCCCTCTTAACTGCCTTTCAGACAAGCTGTGAACTTGAGAGATGTCATAGATGGTCTAAAGGGTACCTTACATCTACAACATCCGTGAATCTAAGAGACACTGAGGAACATAATTTGCGATATATTAAATATTCCCATGCTTAGCTGTTGGCACTGTGAACACTACCACCAAAGGAGCTACCTCACACCTTATCTGAGGCACAGTTTGTTTGAAGATGGCAAGGGAGAAGATCTGGAGTGAGGATAAAGGTAAGGTGGAAAGGATTTAAAACTGGCTAACCTCCATATAATAAGGTATGCTCAATCCCTTTTTAAGTTGAAAGAACCATCACATCTAATGGAGTTATGGCAAGTTGTGGTACTGTGACTTTTCTGTTAATGTGACAAACTCTCTTAAACCTGATCTGGAGATTTATGTGAATGTGGAATATAAAAAGTGAGCACATTATAGTTTTAAAAGCTCTGACATGCAGTCTGAATTCATCTGCTTCACTGATTAGGAAGGGGTTGCATCCTCCTGTTGATAAGTATTTTTAAACTCAGCAACATAACTAATTCACTCGGTTACTAATACTGTAAAGATGAGTCATTCTGAATGCTAATTGTAAAAAAACTGTCAAAACATTGGAAATCTCCTCGATACTGTACATGGAAATATCTTTGGACAATCATCTGTTTTTGAAATAGCACATTTTGCACTAGAGTATCTACTAGAGTAGCAATGTCAGTGTGCTATGTTTAATCTTGAGTGATATCCTGTAATTTTAAAACTCATGCCTATGTCAACACACTTACTGTTCAGTATTCCTCACTTCTAGTAATTTTTCAGATATTTTGTGTTGATATTTAGAATCATTTTATTATTTTGGGGCCGTTACTTAAGGTTACATATGTTTGCCATCATTGAGGGCACCCGTTGTTAGGGCACACGCGGTTTTCATGGGGGTGTCCTTGAAGGTTATAACCCTGATTTATTCTTCCAGGGCAAGCCGCTGATAAAATCCCTTTTGAATCATGTTATGGAAGATTCTATGCACATGCTAAATCTCTTGTGTACTGACCTTTGCTATCTCATTTTAACTCTGAATTAGTCTTTTATTTTGGTTTGTTACATGGCTTTTACTGACCTTTCTGGTTTAGGATCCTTTCCTGTTTTTCTCCTGGACACTCTCAAATACCATCCGCTTTGCAGTCATAGCATTCAGAATGCTTTAGTCATGTATGCACCTTGTAAAATATGACTTCAAGTACAAAATACAGTTTTAACCAGTTAACAACTGAGAAACAAACTTTTAAAATTCTGTTTTTGAAAACGAATGCAGAGCTGTCAGACATACTGTCATAAGTATTGAGTGGCTTTGACATAACTTGTTTTTAATTAGAAAATCAAACTGATAGGGGGAGATCAAAAACTGCAAAGAGGGTGGGCATCTGTAGTAATGAACTGATCATGTAATTATTGCCATACCACCAAACCTACTCATTGTTAAAGCATTTTATCTGTGTGGTCCACACATACGACTGCATGGCTACGCATGACTCTAACATCATTGTCAAGATTGCTGACGACACAACAATGAGAAGACTTAGGTGGATGAAGTGGAGTTCTGTCACAATGGTGTCAGGACTTAGGTTCTTTATCTGAATGTCTTCAAGACAAAGGAGCTGGTTTGTGGACTTTGGGAGAAGATAGTAGATGGACTACCAGCCCATCAGTATTAACAGCACTCTGGTGGAGAGGGTGGACAATTTCAGATACCCTGGTGTCCACATCACTGAGGACATAACCTGGTCCAAAACACACTGACACCTTGGTAAAGGAGGCATGATAACATCTTTAGCATCTCAGACGCCACAGGGATTTCAGGTTCCTCTTCCAATTACTAAAGAACATTTACACAGCCACCAATTAAAGTATTCTGCCTGGTTTGGGAACAGCATGCAACAGGACGGCAAGGCTCTACAGGGAGTGATCAGAGATCAGCTGAAAGCATCACTGGATGTGCACTGCCTAATTCTGATGATATCCACACCAACCGATGTCAGACCAGGGCAAAGAAAATTATCAAAAACACCAAACATCTAAACAGTGGCCTCTTTTCCATGCTGAGGTCAGCTAAACGATGCTGCTGCCAAGAGAGAAACCGAGCAGGAGCTTTTTTGCACCTCCAATATGCCTAGAACTGCACACTGCTTTAATTGTTAACTCTCTTACATTAAGTTATATATTCAGTTATTATCTGTCACATATTTAGAATTCTAATTTTGTTATATTTATAAAGTTGTGTTATTGTTATTGTCCTTTTATATTCTTCTTAAAAGCACAGTCCCTACAGTTGAGCAGCTAAGCATTTCACTACATAATGTACTGTATCTATGCATCATTTTTATGTGACAAATTAAATTTGATTTGAGAAGTCAGAATCCAAAGAACATAGAAAATTATATCTATCAAAATGTTTCATTTTGAAAATCATTAACAACTACAGGCTCCCACAAGCAAAATCAATAGCCCAAGATGCACATTCAGAAGAGGCCATCATCATACAAGCATTTACTAGCTGATATGGAAGCTGTCAGACTACAGCAAGTTATGTCATGCAAAGCAAAGGACACACAAATTCTACACAGTGGAAAACACACAAAACCTAATAAGAACAGCAGATGTACTTTATAAAATGGTGACTGTAATGAAAATAATACAGTATGTGAAGTGAAGCAAATTAAGCAACAGCTTGCAGCTAATAATGATAAAAATAATAATGGCAAAAATGCAAACTCCAACAAAACAGATTAATCTTTAGCCTAGAATAAATAAACACCAGTTTGTATTGTTATTGTTTTGTTTTTCCTTTTGGAATATTATTTAATTTGCTTTGTTCCATTTGTCGTACTGTGATGCCCTTATTTACTTCAATAGTTCTTTATCTAGCTCTTCTTGAATAAGAGTTCAGCTTTATTTTCAAAAATGGACATTATACCAACACTGAGGAGGTTGTGCTTCCAAAAGGGTCAGGAATCTACAGAGACTGAAGCCCCTACATTAAGTCACAGGCTCTTTCTGAGACTGGTGAATTTTGGGTTATCTGCCACCTTTTCACCTTGAGGTTTTAAGGACTGCTGAGTGCTGCTCTTTGTGCTTCCTAACACCAACAGGGCAGAGTAAATGAAAAATAGTAAATAAATCTCAAAGAAAGAAACCAAATCTCCAAGCAAAATAATAATAATAGTAATTCAAAGATAATCACAGGGAGCAAATCTCCAAAAGTGTAAAAGGAAAAAAGGCAGTAAGGTAAAAATAGATACAGTATGCACCCTAAAATAAACTGTAACAGAGAAATATTACATATGAAAAACATATGATATCCTGATTTGTCTGTGGGAGAATTTGGTCATTCTGACAAACTGAAATTGACAACACAAGATTTCAATTATAGACCCCCAATCCTGCACTCCAGATTCCAGTTGGTTAATGGCTGGACCTCTTCACCAGTCCTTGGTGTCCCCAGTACTCTGATCCATTTTACAAAAAATAGTTTACAAGCAGCAACTCCCTGTTACCCCAAATTAGGTAAGTGGTCTTGATTTAGAAATTGAATTTATGGAGTTTTACAGAAATGCTGTACAGAGGAGCCTTTGCTGAGCCACTGTGCTTTAGGTAGAACAGTAAATCACCGGCCTACATATGCATGGAATAATATGTTATGTCAGGTCAAGCAAAACAAAAAGCCGTTCTACAAATCTTATTGTATTCAGATGTGCTTAAAGTTTAAAATCAGAGAAAAATCTAATCTAATAAGATCGTCCCTGATATGAAGTGGCATCTTTTCTATACTGTGATCAGACGTGAGCCTGCAGTAACCACCATAGATGGTCATCAGTCACATACTGAATTAACTAACGAAGAGAATACACAGCACCCAACAGCATTAAACTGGAAAATTAGACTTGAAATGGTAAGTAAATTAATAAACCAGGAAAGAAAACTACTAATGCAAACAAAAACCTTCAAACGTGAACTAGAAAAATAAAACAATGAACTAACTAAGAACATTTGGCTCATTTGTGCGCAGTTTCTCAGTTTAAAGTGCTTGCACTGAGAATGAGCCATTTCTCCAGACATTTTTGACTTAACAGAATTAAATGTCTACACTCAATGTGAATTTACCTTTGCTGTTTCGAGATTTTCTATTTTGATAACTAATTAATAAATCTAATTTATGACTTTGCAAACTGTAAATTCAGCAGTCTTGTTTGATTCCTCCTACAAAGGATGCCTAAGAATTATAATTACATTAAATGTATTCGCATGTTAAGATATTTGTAGTGATTTTAATGAAGAAAGACACTTAAAGCGGCCTCAAAATAATTTATTACTAGAAATCATTAAATTATTAAACATGTGAATTAGCTGATATTTTTACTGAAATTGCAGCACATTTGAACTTTAGCTACTTATTTTGCTGATTATTTAGAAAAATGATTCAGACTTAAAAGTTAAAAAGCAGCAGAAATATACTGATTATGTACACTTTGAACAAATATCCAGTTCTTTAGATTTTTGTAATAGTTATTTTACTTCCCACACTTCTGCAATAGAAAAGAATAATTCTACAGTGTCATTTTTCTTTTCTTTGAGATTTTCTTTTTGAAAATTTAGTGAGACCAAAGAGTTTCATAGTTTGTTGCATTTGACCTGCCGTTGTTTGTTCTACAGTGTATGCCTCCATCTTCATTGATTTTTAAAGAAATCCTCACAGTACTTTATCCCTTGCAGTCCCTCACACTATCTTGAATTGATGCTGGAATTTATTATAAATTATACACCATAGGTTATCACGGTTCAGAGAACTACAACACATTGAAGGCATCATGCAGCCTGAAACTTGACAATATGTATAATTCATATGTTCAAAACAGAAACTGATTTCTTTCAATAAAGATGAGGAAAGACAAGCAGGAAAAGGAAGTTTTTTTAATGTTTAGATAATTCCTTAAGAGTCCTTAAATATTCATGTGTATTTTTTTCTGTTTTCTAATTTTGGGGTGACTATTATGATTGGATCTGGTAGGACTGATCCAAAAATGGGTAATTTCTAACCCAAATAGAACAAATTATTGCAAACTCTTCTCTAATAGATCTGCTCTAATCTCTGTTCCATCAAGACTGTTCACCTGTTTGGAAAGAACATTCCAGAACATGCTGTTTTATTACCCCCAAAAACACAATGGCATGACATAGTGATGAAGGGTACACTTTCACTCCAATTGTGAGGATCAAATGGACGACTGCACACAGACTAACACTCCTCTTGATGGCCATCCCACACTGCGCATCTTGTCTATCTACAGGAAATGCAATCTGCCTCAGCCAAGTAATCTCATTAGGTTATTTCAAGGTTACATTATTTTAAGAAAGGAATGCTTTATATATATATATATATATATTGTAGCAGTAGAGGCGTGGAGCCACCTCTAACACCCTCAGGTACCACTCCAGACACTGGATAAAAGTCCAATTATTATTTATTAAATAATGATACTGTGCACAAAGCACCCTCCACTCCACACTCATAAACTACAATAAACTCTTTCTCAATAAACCAATCCTCCTCGCCCAGACACTTCACCACCCTACCTCCCAGCTCAGCTCAATGTCTGGGCTTTCCCACAATCCTTTTATACACCCTGACCCGGAGGTGTTCCTGCCCAATCAGTCCACAGTTCCTTTTCCCTTCCGGGTCAGGGTAAACAGTCCTTTTCTTCAACCCGGGAGCACGTCGTTTCTTCCTGTCACGTGACCGTGACGTACTCCCGGGTTATAGGGCACATAAGAGTCCACGAGCCCCCCTACAGCGACTCCCGGTGGCCCCCAAGGTATCCAGCAGGGCTGTGTATAAAAACTACATAGTCCATGAGGCCCTGCTGGAACTCGTGGCACGTTCACGCTGCTGGGAGAGCTCCTCCTGGCGGCCTGGGGGTGAGGGCCGGAGTAAAATGACGGCAATCCACCACTATATATATATATATATATATATATATATATATATATATATATATATATATATATATATATATATATATATATATACAGCAGAGTGGTAGCTCTGAGGCTAGGGATCTGCACTGACAATCGGAAGGTTGCCGGTTCAAATACCGTAAAATGCCAAAAGAGACTCTGCTCTGTTGGGCCCTTGAGCAAGGCCCTTAACCTGCAATTGCTCAGCGCTTTGAGTAGTGAGAAAGTGCTATATAAATGCAATGAATTATTATTATTATTACAAAGAATTATTATTTGGATTAATTGGATTAACTATTTTGTTCTTTTCTTCAGTATTTATGACTATTTTTGGGACTGTGTTGTCCTCATTTTGAAGCACACTATATATAAAGTATCTGGAGAAGAATATAATCAATAAACTGGTTAAGTATATGGATAATAGCAAGCTAGGTGGAAGGGACGATTATGTAAAATCAGCTGAGTTCTTACAGAGGGACTTGGAGTGATGGAATACAGGCTTGGGCAGATTTGTGGCAGATGAATTGTAATTTAAATAAATGTAAACATAGTGTAGGATGTAGAAATGTTAGATTTGAATATATAATGGCAGGTCTGAAATTTGAAAAGAACCCATAAATCATAGTGGACCTATCACTATCTACATCCAGACAGCGTACAGAAGGAGATCAAGAAGACTAATAGTAAGTTGGGTTATTTATCACCATGTATTGAGTACAAGTCAAGGGAGGTTATGCGCAGGTTTTTCACGCACTAGAGAGGCCTCACCTGTAGTACTGTGCACAGTTTTGGTCTTCAAGTTACAAAAAAGACATAGCAACACTAGAGAAAGTCCAGAGCAGAATAACCAGACTGACTCTGAGACTTGGAGGTATGAACTATGAGGAGAAACAGAAGAAGATTAACCTTTTTCATTTAAGCAAACAGGGATTGAGAGGTGATATCATTTAAGTGTTTAAAGTTATGGAGGGAATTAATACAGTGAATCCCTATTGTTGTTTTAAAATAAATTTTTTAACAAGATCATAGTTTGCGCACATGGAGTATTACCAAGTAGCGTGGTGGTGAGTAGAACTTCAGGGGTCTTAAAATTTCAACTTGATGTTATTTTGTGAAATCTAGGTGAACAGGACCTGCTCTCATCAGTCTAATGATGAATGATCCTTATCTGTGGGTGACAGCCTTTTGGCCAATTGCAGCAAGGTTATGGGAAAGCGTTTTTAAAAATGGACTGAGCTACACACTGAAAGGCACCAAAACTACAGTTACAATACAACCGTAACATTAATAAAGTGGCTTTATTCAGAAATATCAATAAAAAGCATCAAAGATTTCTTGCAGTTGTAGGAAGCAAGCACAAATGACCAGGAGATAAAAAAACAAAAAAAAGCTGATTGTAAAGGAGAAATTGCTGAACCAAAGGTATACACAGAAAACCAAAATAAATCCTAGCTCGGACTCATTCTCCTTAAGGCGTCACATACTGTGATCTCTGATTTTCAAAAATGTATTGTGCAAATTCTAGCAGCGTTTGTGTTTAAATATTAAACATAGAGCTTTGACACACTGAGATTCCAAATGTAACATTTATTTTTGTGTTTTTTGCACCTTAACAAAGTTTAAAATGTATTTACTCTTTACTGTGATGCCATTTTGTCTTTTCTCTCTGATGCCACCATTTTGTGGATCCTGTTGCCATGGTGCGACCTCTGGTTGCTAGGGGTGTGTTCACAGAGGTCGTGACTCTGACCTAATTAGGTCAAGGGTTTATAGGTCAGCTCAAGCCACCATGGTCAGATTAGTCTAGAATTGTTTTGTGAAAGACTGTTGGTTTTTCTCTTAGTTAACAAATCCTTGCTTTTGGTGTTTTTGATTAAAGATACTTTTTAGATTCTTCTTGGTTTTTGATATTTTGTTCTAGCTCTGACCTTTGATTTTTTTGAAAGTTAGGATAGACTTTTATTTTTGACCTCAGCTTGCCTTTTGACTTGGTGCGTCTCCCACTCCTTACATGAGGATATTGTATTTTCTTCCTGTGTGATGGTACATCACTCTGACTAGAAGCAGTTGTTATTTATTTGTGAATCTGAGGTTTTGAAGTCTGAAACTGCATGCATTTATCTTAAAAATGCAGGGTGTGTTGACATGTGGCTTCTGACAGAAGGTCAGAAGCTTAATAACATTAAACAGTAAGACCACAGCCAGGCAAGGAAAGACACAATGGTGGCAACTATGCTAAAGCCCAAAAAACAAAATAGGCAAACAGGAGTAGGGAAAAAAAGAAAAGGTGTTCACAAAATACTGTACAGCATAAATTTACACAGGCACAGATACAAACAGATATGATAAAAGTTAAAGACAATTCTAAAGTTACCAAATGGGTCAGATTTGTCATATGGTCATCATAGCGTAGCTTTATTGCAGGTGTCACGAACAGTAGGCACAGGCAAATTTGTGGAAATCTGCCATTGAGTTACTACTTTTTAAATAGCATCAGGGGAACTGAACGCTGAGGCCAGCATGTGGCGAAAAAGCCCAGACAGCAGCCATAACCAGCTGGGAAAGGAGAGCTAAAGGATAGAACTTTGCTTGCAAAAGCTGGCATAGTCAGCATGGCTACCTGCCTGTTTTAATTAACCCTTAATAAGTATGAACAGCACCACACTAAAAAAGGCAAACAAGAGGGCAAGAAAGAAAATGTGTTCAATAATTACTGAACAGAGCAAATGTGCACAAGGCACACATGGAAACAGTAATATAAAATTTTAAAACGAATAATTCCCAAGAAAAGGATCTGTTCAAAATAAAAAAGAAGGAAAATTCTGCTTATACAGTATTCTAAACTTGCCACCCAGGCCATGTCTCTGGTATCCCATGTTCACTGATGCAGGATCTGTGAGGCAGCAGCATAAACCACTGGGCCATACCCTGCCTTTAATGTACAGTACATGGAGGTAATTGTCATGATGATGGTTTCTGTCTTCCCAGAGTGAATTCATTTTAATGTTTGCATTTTTATTCATTTTATTGTTATTACAAGAACATCACAGCAGTGTCATAGTGTGGCCTGTTTTTTTTTTATATAGTGCCACCTTTTTGCATAACCAAAGCCATTTGCTTGTGGCCGTCATGTGGAATTAAGATCAAATGATGCCCTCAGTTACAACTCCCTGCCTATTTAGGATGGCGGTGCACATCTGTTGTTATCTTGGTCTTGCATAAATCCTGATAAATAAACTGCTTGTTAGTATAATAAAAGAACCCCAAGGTAGTGTTTGGGCTTGAAGCCAAAAGTCCTACTTCGTTTTTGAATTTAATTCCTGTTTTTGTGCTCCTGTTTTGGTCTCTCCTACCTGTGCACTGACTACAAATTTTGTCATTCCCAAAACAGAACCTTCCATCTCTTGGTATTTTCTATTTAGCAGACAGCATCTCCGCCTTCCAGGTATTTACAACATTAATAATGATGAAAAGGTACCATACAAAAATATGTGCTTTTAGCTTAGCAGATAAGTCTATCTTTGAAAAATAAAAGACCACAATAAACCAGCAGCAAATGATTTTGACAAATCGAACAAAGGCAGGGGAATCCAGGGACATGCTGCAAGTTGAATGATAGGAAAATGTATATACAACAACACTTTTAATATTCCAATATATAATAATACATCTGTTTTGGAATGACGAGATATGTAATGATTAAGTCATGAGCAGATGGCCTTAAACCACTTTTCAGGAGGCTACATATTTAGGAAAGTGTTTGTGGGTCACATTGACTTGGATTAAATCTGACACTTGATGGCTCTTGACTGGTTCTTATCCTTTATACTGTGTGTATCAACAATAACAGTCACATCTTGCTGGAATACACTCCCAAGCTCACTGTTGTGCTAGAAGATGGTCAAGACTGCCATTTAAGGATAAGACAAGGAAAAGGGGAGAAAAGGTCAATCTGCAAAGCAGTTCCTGCTGTTTGTCTTTTTCAATTGTGGCATATAATGTAAGTTAACAAAAATGTACACAAGAAACATGTAGCTGACATCAGTGAGCTTTGCATCTCTGGCTTATTATATTAAAAATATATACACAGGTGTTTATGACTGTCAATGCAACAGAATCAATGTGGGGAAATTAAATTGTTCCAGCAGACTCTCCAAACATGTTGTTGCAGTTGATCACACCCACAGCAGTTGAAGACTGCACTACTCACTTGCTGACTTATCAGTTTTCTTACAGCTCACTTGAGCTGCAACATCTGTATAATGGAGCTTATTTCCCAAAGCACTTTACTATTCTCTAGTGCAGCTGCAAATGAGTGTGAAAGTGCATGCAAGTCCAAGAAGTCTAAATTTAGATACAAGTATTTACAAATTATGCATAAAAACAAATTGAATGATTTACTGTATTTACAGATAAATGCAAAATATACTAAATGTTTTTCTCTCGTGTGTGTGTGTGTGTGTGTGTGTGTGTGTGTGTGTGTGTGTGTGTGTGTGTGTGTGTGTGTGTATCAAATGACAACTAAAGACAGAAGAGCAGAGGGCCACATTTTGTCAAACTCTTTAGAAGAAACTAAAATGGGAAGATTTACGCTTAGGACTTCAAGAGTGAAAAAAACGAACATTAAGCATGCTTGGTTTAATTCTAGCTAAGTTGTCACAATATTCCTGGCAAATATTTTTTAAAGTCTGCCATGGTTTAAATACATAACATGAAACTTTTTTTCCAAACTCCCCTAATTTTTGTGTGAAGTATTTACTAATTCCTTTCTTCATTGTTACTGTTGACTGTGAGTATAACATTCACTATTTGACTAATAGAATTCTGGTATATGAACTTTCTATTGATGCCCTGTAGACTTTAAAGGACCTGTGCCAGTGTCTCCAAATACTCATAGGAATTGCTCTAAATGTCTGACTAGGATAAGAATTCACCCTGCCTCTAAGTAGGACATGAGAAGCAGTTACAAAGTGTCCTACTTACACTCCAGGCAAGTTGTAGGAGGCCACGTTTGAGAGTGAACAGCATTATGATTTTTCGACACCCTAAGTCTCAAATTAGTGGTTTTCATGATGTTTTCTAGTTTTCTGATACTAAGGCTAAGGTTTGAATGCAGAGATAAAGCTACTATTAAAAGTAGCAGGAGAAAACAAAGGAAAGCATATGGTAGAATATTAAGCTAAGCTGCACGTAATTGTTGCTACTTCTTAACAATATGAAGAATAATACTGTAATGAACACCACAATGGAAAGGCCCAGAGACCCACACCAAGTGAGAATTATGCCTAATAATGGACATGTTTGTTTAACAATGAATCACCCACTGCCATACTTTCAGAAGAATCACCTTCCTGTTAGGGTCACAGGAAATGCCTTGCAAAGTAACAGCTACTGAAATTAACCATGGCTACTCCTGGACTCTTACTGAAGTTGTGTTCACTCTTCTAGTGTTTATGATCATCCTCTAGACTTGTATGCCGTTGCTCTCTCCATGAACCCCGCTTTATCTTCTGCAAGGCTCTATTTATCCAATGCCCCAAAAGACTCCACCTGCCTTCTTGAACCTTCTCTGGTTTGTAAACTGTAAAAGTGTTAGGGGCTCATGGAATGCAGAGTTCAGTGTACCTTTGTGACATTTCACCTTCAATCACCCATCCAGCACCTGCTCATTTTCAGGATAATATGCTGGCTAATATAATACAAGTTTGTATCTGTGACTACCTGTGTGTTTATACTGTAATATCGCTTGCGATTCACATATGTGTACTCACCCACACTTGGCAAAGATCTTTGTGTGCTGATTTGCATGAATGCAGCATTGCTTTGACATTGCTTCACAAGGAGTCGTGAAGTAATGGTATACTGTAAATACTTATGTTATCTAAAGGCCTTCAAAGTTTGGTGCACATTTTGAGATGGTTGGTTGTGATATATCTAAAGCTGCATTTTTCCAGTGACTAAACAGTAATGGTACTAACACTTTCATTTTGGGTAGCAGTGCATGGCTTCTCCACGTAGATGGATCAATCAAGTAACATACAAGATATGTTACGAATATTACTCCATCTCTGTCAGATTAATACCTTAATACCTTTTTTTTTTTTTTTTTGTTACTTTTTGTCCATTGACTCCAAAATAATCTTCCATTTCCAAGATGTGTGTGCCATCTCTGCCTGAACGCTGCCTTCTATCAGCTTCTATTGAGTTGGGATGGCTCATGAGCTCTACTAAATCTTGGTAAATTAGGATAATTGATAAAATGCTTTTATTCTTACTCTTAAGAGTAGGACCAAATGTGTATTACTCTGGGATTTTTGAGACAGGACCATTATCCTACTCCAAGACACTTGATGAGTACAGGCTCTGGTTTAGTTAGGTGGGGGTCTATTATTAACTCTTTGGTCATTAGACTTTTTTATTTTTATTTTTTATATAAATGTAATTGCCCCTGATGATGCTATGGCATTGAATGAGTTAACTCGGATCACAGATATGAAAATGTTAACTTCAGAATATAAATTCATAACCTGTTTCAATTACATATAATATTTTTGTAATCATTTTGCACTAACCTGTAAGATGAGAATGAAGTGTCAACTTCAAATGTTTGACTGTCAGTGATCTGCACTAAATTTCAGCAAGCATTTTAGAGCTTAATCTTGTCAACAGAAAAGAATATTTGGTGAAGAAAAATGTCAAAAAACGTTATATTTGTTTCTAAGTAAAAATGTAGCTGTGACCTCAATTTCCCAAGTGATCTTCTTTACAGTCTGCTACAAGATAAGTGATTCTGCTTTTAATATTTTACACAAAATGTTTCGTAGCATCTTGTCATGACCAGCGGGAATGGGAAAAAAAGAAAAATTCTAAAGTTGGGTTGCTGTGTTTTTAGTGAGAGGGAGATGAAGTACAAATGAGAGAACTTAGTGCAAGAATCTGAAAGATTTTATTAGCACACAAAAAAGAAATCAAACAGAAGTATCCAGAGCTCACAAGAACTTGCGTTCCCCAACTGTGTGCTGTCCGGCAGAGTAGCCGTCTGCTTTAACTAGCTCCTATATGGGCATCACATTTGAACAGTACAGAAATATGAAATGGCAAAAGCCTTAAACAAAGAAACTGAGCACAAATAAACAAATAAAAGCATTTCCTAAAACCTCACAGAACATATTGTGCAAAATGCTTAGGCACAAATGGGAGAAAATGGCGATCATTGCTCTACTTTCCCCTTTTGTATTATTAATATGTAGCCTTTGTCAGAATGCCTCAGATCTCACGGACTTACCACTGTTTATAAGGTACTGTACCATATAACTTTTCCCCACCTTCCCTTCTACATTTATAACCTCAGGCAATTGGGTGTAGTAAAAGACAAGCAGGAGTTAAGTTACACTTTAAATAATGTATTAGTGGTAGTACTCATAAAATAACAATATGCAAAGTACATTTGAATATTGGCAACCATATAACCTGATAAATGCTGATGTGTAGCTTCAGGCAGCACACAGACTTGTTAGTTACTTAAAATGTCTTTAGTTAAGTCCTAAGTTTTGGTCAGCATGCCTGTCTCAATATGGCTGCCGAGCTGTGCTCTTCATTGTGTTGTCCTTTTCAGTTCATGGTGTGTGAGATAGTATTTCATCAGTTAATCAGATTGAGAGTAGAGAGAGACAGGAGGAGTAAAGAAATTTATATATATATATATATATATATATATTTATTATATATAGATTTTCTGTCTAACCCCTACATCCAAAAGGACGTCATGGTACTTAAAGGCTTCTGATACAAACCAATTCTAAACAGCCATACCTCAGACCAATGGGACAGAGAATACCTTTACACCTGCCCCCAAAACCATGTGTTAAAGTGAAGCTTGCCAGCTAGGCAAGTCTGGCTTTTCTCTGGGGGTTGTTTGAGAGAGCCCTGCAGAGAAACCTTTGCCAAACCTGTTTGAGGTACTTCTCCCAACCCTGTCATAAAATTCACTATCCTAAGGGGTAAACATGAATGCTTCTCACTAATGAAATATTAATATTACATTGCTTTGCCTAAGTTACAAATAAAGACCTACAAAATATTTATCAACTTGTATGCAAAATTTCACACCACAACAGGTCAATTAAAAAAAAAAAAAAAATCTGAAGTGCTGACCACTCTTCAGTCTACTTTTATAGTCTCCCAAAATGGCTGCCAAACCATGTGACCATGTTTGAATAGAACAGAACTTGTATCCTACTGGACAGTTTGCTATTTACAAACAGAAAAGATGTCTTTAAAAGTTCTTCCTAACGGCACTCGTTGACACTTTCAAAGGTCAAAACACACAGGTTGTTAGATCATTGATCAAAGTTTAAAGGGCAAAATCAAACTGATAGTTGTAAACAAAACTAAAATTTATTTTTCCTATGTCAAATGAGTGCTTAGGTGCTTTACTTCAAATGATTAAAGTTCAAACAATTAATACATTCCTGAGAATGCTTCATGAATTCATGACATGACATGATAGCCATCTTGGACCCCTGAAAACAATGAGATATTGCCAAAAACACATTTTTTTTAAATGCACAAAACACTATCAGTTGGCAGTGAAAAATGATAAATCGATAGCGTGTCTCCACTTGTGTTCAAATGTTTATATTGCAATTAAAAGATTTAAATAAGAGATCACTATATTTATGTACTAATTAAGTGGCCATGTTGGAATGGCTTTACCCCTTTTGATTTCACTGCTTTTTATTCATAGTGTTCGGTTTCGTCTTCTTTTTTTATGAGGTCTTTAATGTTTGCAGTAAATTCATGTGGGTGTTACATTTGTGCCCCCCTAACCCCCCCAACTCCATGTTATGTGATGAATATTAACATACAATGACAAATATGCTGGACTGGTGAATCTTTTACATGGGCTGCTTTAAAGGTAGGCCAGTGTTGTAGTAAAGGGGAGTAATTTTTGTTTAGTCTGTTTCGTTCTCTAAAATGGAGGAACAAGCCTTCCGTAACTTCCAGCCTCGCCTCACCTTCCCTCATTCCCACCTTCTCCACCCAACTAGAATAAAAGGACACAACTTGTAACATCAGATGTCATTTGACTGAAACAGCAAGGTATATTTCAGCTAGTGTTCACTTCATTGTTTTAAATCTTCTTTGCTTATATTTGATTCTTTTTATTTGATAGTGAATTATATCAGTCTCCCAGGGAGGGTCTCATACAGTACCTGACGGTTCATTTTGAAAGTGATTAGAAATTTTGGTGAGTTACTGTGTTTGTCGTAATTTTTTCTGAATATTTTGAACCTGTGCTGTTTTTTTGAATTGACTTTGGATACTGTATGGGGACTTTGTATGCCTGGAAAATGTACTATTTTTTGGTTTAAGCAGTGATATAAAAAACAAAAGGAAGTTGATCGAGTAACAGAGCGGTGGAGAAATTTGAAAGTTCAAGTTCAGAAACTCGCTTAGTGCCCGAAATAAATAAGAAGTGGTATCACATATCAAAGTCACCATGAAATGGCGAGTCGTAGCCCATCGTCTGAGTGTCATATGGAAGCGTATTAGGGTACAGAGAAAAGAAAAACAAAATAGGGACATAGATGAAAAAAAATGTCCAAATGTCAACTTTAATCTCCATTTCCTCTTTAATTACATAGTTTATTTTGTCATTAAAGTAGAACGTCATAAACTTCATCTTAAAATCATTTAATTTACTAGTTTCTCAGATGAATTCTTCCATGAAATAATTTACTGCAGCAGTACTGTCTCTCTCAAACATTCTAACCTCCAATTCCTGTACTTCCTTTTCTTTTTCCAAGTAACCAATCGCCACACAATCAGCTCTGTAATAGATGTCAAGCCATCTGTTAGCTTAGAACGCAGATTCTTCAAAACTTCTATGGCCCGTTTTTATTGTGCTATCACTGACATTAGATATTATTAGAATACAAGTTAAGTTTCTTTGTTTATGGTAATCACCCTTTCTGAATGATCATTGAAATGCAATTGTGCTACATTACACAACTACTAATCATGCCTAAACAGAAGAATCCTGCACTACATTCTGTTCTGCAAGTTCTTAGGGATGCGCTATAATATATTGATTTGGGAAGAACAAACAAACTTCATTCAGCCAGATCAACCAAGACATTTTGTAAAACTAGTTAGTCTGTCATAGACTGCTGTTCTATTTCATGGTACAGAACAAATGTGGAATAAACAGAACAGTAAACTACATATTTAACAGTTTGTAATAAAATGCAACTGAACTTTCTTGCATAAGCATTGAGCCAGCTACTCATATGAGAATATCAATGACAGAAGGCCAAACTCGAAGAGTGTCTTCAGCCTGGTTAGTCTTGAATGCTAAGATGAGGCTGCTAAGACAAACAGGAGAGAGTTCCAGATAGTAGATGGCAAAAAGCTGAATAAATATTTACGGAGAGCCATGTAGTGAAGATTCCTAATAAATAAAAGTCAGACTACAGAGAATTTCAAATGTTGCAATGGCTTCTAAAGGGTCAACTGTGTGGAAAAGTACAGCAATGTTTTTGCTTATTAAGCTTTTAATAAGTAACACTTAAACAGTTGGCAATAATTAATTAATAAGAAACTGTTAAAGTTCATTAGCAGTTATAAATGCTAAACCTTCTATTCACGCCCTCTACTATGCTGATTGCAACCTTTAGTCCATCCCTCATGCTTGCCTCACTACAAGTGTATGAGCACCACGGTGTTCTTTGTTCTCCCCGATGCTTTGACACTCGGCTCATTTTGACAAAAAGTCAAGGATTCTTTTGATCTTCTAAGCACTACCTCTTGATTTTATTTATTTAGTAAGGCATTTGCTAGTTCTTAATATTTTCTTTATATTATAATTGCTACACTGAGTAGTAAATTGAATGGAATTTTCAGGAACGCAAGATATAAGGACCAGGAAATGAAAGTCTTTAAAGGGCCGAAGAAATAAGTTGTCAAAATCCAGGCCAGTGACAATATGAGAAAACCAGCTGATAGTTTCAAAGCACAATTCCCAAAAAGGTAATAAGTCTTAAAACCTACGCAAACTAATTTGTGTCTGGAAGTGGGTGTAACTACTTGTATTCTTTATGGCATAGTGCTCTGAGATGGTTTTTTGTTCTTTATTTCGCCTTATACAATTTCTTGTATTAGGAATTTGTTAGTTTTCGCATTCCCCTTGGGGTCAGAGCGCAGGGTCAGCCATTGTACAGCGCCCCTGGAGCAATTACAGGTTAAGGGTCTTGCTCAAGGGCCCAGCAGAGTAGGATCTCTTTTGGTAGTGACGGGGATTCGAACCGGCAACCTTCTGGATACCAGCGCAGATCCTTAGCCTCAGAGCACTTTACTGTTAAAGTGGGGGGGGGGGTTTGGCCAGAGTTCATGTTCACCTACTCTCTTGGTTCTGGAATCAAACCCCTTTAAAGAGTCTGGACTCTCCTTTACTCTGGAGTTGTTTGGGGGGGGAAGGCGTCTGGCGGGAGTGAGCTTCTTATTGAGCCCCTTCCTGGTCAATGCCATATTGGAGTATGTCCTGGAGAACAAGAGGGCTTCCTCTGTGCAGCTGAATGTCACTGTAAATGGTGGGAAATGAATGAATTGAACAAACTTTATACAACTATAAGAGGCAGCAGGTACCCACTGGCCAGTTTGTATAGCACTGCTGTGAACTGACCATTTATTCTGATGTTGATAAAAGTAGACTGAATGTAAATCATAAAATTTACAAAACTGTTCAAGAAAGTATCCTACAGCATCAAATATAGTCTTTATTTTGGTCAGCCACATAATGTCTCCTTGGAATAAACAAAGTGATAAAGATTAGCCATCACCAATGATGTCTGTGTTTGGTTCACCTTGGCTAGTTGCTGCTACAAGTTTAAATCCACTTTTATTAGTTCCTAGTTATTGATGCTGATTTAATGCACTCCTTTATGAATTTTCTTATTCAGGTATGCATGTCATTGTTTTTGAAGTACAATTTGTGTATTCCCCTTAATGGACTGACCTCTCTAAGATATTCTTAATGTGATCCTCCTCTTTGGTGACTGAAACATTAGAATGTAGTGAAGCAAAGAAGCTGTTTTTAAGAGTAACATTTCATTTCATTTTTTTATATTGTCTTTTTCTATTATGGATTTTGTCTTGAATTGAATTTCTACTTCTAATCCAGTATTTAAAAATAGGAACCAGAAGACACAGCAGATGGAAAGTCTAATCAGTCAAAGGAAACAGTAGTGAAGCAGCATCGTTTAAGGGGAAGGGACAGAGCAAATGTCAGAATCAGTTCACTGACTGGTGAATTGAATTATTCTCTCAAATGCTCCTTTGCCTCAATTAACTGAACATGTCTCTTTAAAGAGTATTATAGAAAAAAAGAGTTATCTAATTATGAATGTTTTTAGTAAGGTCATTAACTTGTTATGTGAGTTCTATCAGTTGGTAACAAATTTTGGTAATTGAGGAGGTTTCTTTGGCAAAGAAAACAGAAAAGATGCAGAACATGTCCTTATATTTCTGATACAGATTGTGTAGTTATACCACACTGCTGACTAAAACATTGCATAAAGGGATCATTTTCCTGCAGATCATTTAATGTGGTCTGCCTAATTCTCTGTATGAAATGTCCTGACACTGCACTCTGTGTAGGAGAAACTGGACAAACACTTGGCCAGAGAATGAATTTACACAGGTTCCACATTAAAGCATGGCAACACAGATGTTCCTATAGGAGCCCACTGTAGTAGCCATGGACACTGTGAGAGGGACTTTAAAGTCACTGTGCTTATAGGCAACTTCAAAACACAATAACAGAGAAAAGAACAGAAAGTTAAGAAAGTTAAACTGATACTAAAATTGAACACATTACAACATGGTTTAAAGAGAGACAAGAGTTTTATAACAAGATATGAGAATAGTTTGCATCTCTCGGACTGACCCAGACAACCTGACTACAGATCCACATTATATGGAAAGACTCATCAAAAAACTTCAGAGGACTTTGTTGGACAGTTATCTTATCAAAATATAATGACTATACATTGTTCTACTCTCTACTTTGTTCTATTAATTTCATACATCTAAGACATCTAAGATGTCTCACTTAAAAGTTTTCCAATGTTGTGTCTGTCCTGGTATCTATAGAAACACAGGGAATTTCAGTCTCTTTATTACATCTTGCCTGAAGAAGGGGCCTGAATTGCCTCGAAAACTTGCATATTGTAATCTTTTTAGTTAGCCAATAAAATGTATCATTTTGCTTTACTTCTCACTACATTCATAATGGCTAACACGGTACAACACAACAGTACTACAACCAAGTATTTTAGAAGGCTTCTCAAAAGGTTTCGCAAGCACAAATATTCTCTTCTCTTCTCTTGTTATTTCTGCCGCTGCTAACAAGCAAGCTTTGTTCATCCTCCAGGCATGACTCCAATTCCTCTGGAGCAAAACTGCTCCTTTTATCTACAAAATGGAAGTATTTCTGGTGCCAGAGCATTGTCCATATGAAACACTTCCGGGGCAGACTGAATTCTGCCAGAGTAATGGATTATACATCCCCACAGCACCCTCTAGCGTGTCCACAGAACCCAACAGGGCTGCTCCACAGAACTACAATTCCCAGCATACCCTGTGGATGTCCAAAAGGGTACTGAAGCCTAGGGATGCTGCTTTCTGGTGTACTGAGGAGACAAACGGTCAAAGCAGATTTCCTTCCTCTGTCTTTCCTTTATACTAGTAAGGATCTTTTGTCCATCCCAGCAGGGATGCTAGCATACCAACTTCCACACAGGCATCTCCTGCCAGTCTGTTGGTCAAGGAATGGAGTTCCTCTCATTTCATCTTATTTATTCCACTGGTTGGCCTCCAGATCCAGGTAGGGAACCTTGACCCATCCCAGCAGGGATGCCTTTCCATGCACAACATGTAATAAAAGATTTCAACACTTAGTTGAAATTGATTTTAGTGAGGGTGACAAATGAAGTGTATTGGCTTAGAGACCAGTGCCCAGACCTTGTCCATCTAGACTTTTCATATTCGGTCTGTCTCTTCATTGGTTTTCCTCCCAAATCCCTGAATATATGCAGGATGGGCTAACTGGTGATTTCGGATAGTGGCCTGTGTGAGTGTGCCCTATAATAGACTGTGACAGAGACGAGGGATGTATCTTGCCTTGTGTTGCTTAGATAGATAGATAGTATAATGTTACCGTTTGTTCCTCCCCCACACTATGCAACTCTTCAATTCCACTGGGGGGTGGGGGTGGGTAATCTCCTCAGTCTCAGTGGAGCAAGACAGTGACATCAGTCTGTCACTGAAGCTGTTCTCTCTGTCTGGAGATACTGTTCAGTGGATGCAGTGGATTCTCCATGATTGACAGGAGCCTGTTCAGCACCCGTCGCTCTGCCACAGATGTCAAACTGTCCAGTCCATAGTTCCAAAGCAGTCTCTCAGAGCCTGCTCTGCCTCAGGGGACCACTTCCTGAATGAGCGTGTGGTTGTAGGTAGCTCCCTCACTCTTGGTTTGTAGTGAGGCTGAAGCAGAAACAGGTTATGATCTGCTTTCCCAAGTGCAGGCAGTGGGGTGGCGCTGTATGCGTCTTTAACGTTTGCATACAGTAGGTGAATAGTCCTATTTACCCGGGTGTTACAATCCACATACTGGGAGAAGGCAGGTAATGTTTTGTCCAGTGTCACATGGTTAAAATCTCCAGAGATTAGCACAAGCACCTCGAGGTGCTGTGTTTGTGGTTTAGCAACAGCAGAATGGATGATGTCACTCGCTATCTCCACGTCTGCCAGAGGAGGGATGTAAACAATAACAACAATGACGTGTCCAAACTCTCTGGGCAAGTAATAGGGACGCAAACTTACGGCCAACAGTTTGATGTCCCTGCAGCAAGTGGAGATTTTTACATTTACATGTCCAGAGTTGCACCACCTTGTATTCACATAGAGAGCGAGTCCACCTCCTTTCCGCTTCCCGCAGGTTTTTGCGTCTCTGTCCGCTCTAACTGTGCTAAATCCGGGTAGTTCCACGTTAGCATCTGGGATGCTAGTTGTTAGCCCATTTTCACAAAAACACAACAAACTGCATTCTCTGTAGGTCCTGACATCTTTCACCAGCACAGCCAGTTCATCGATCTTATTTGGTAGTGAGTTCACATTTCCCAGGATCACAGAAGGCACCGAAGGCTTGTATCGCCACTTCCTCGCTAGCCGCTTAGCCTTTAGCTTAGCGCCGGCTCTGCTGCCACGATACTGCCTTCTTACCTCATCAGGTAAATAGGGAACCACACCGGCACAGGCCTTTGTTCTCAGTGCTAGAAGTTGACTACCTGAATAGACGAGTCAGCATGTAAAAATCCATGTCCAAGTAGTAAAAAGTGTCCAGGAAACGAGTCCACATAAAAGAAAGTGGTAGGAGTGATCAGAGAGATAGAGAAAACGGCAGAAATATAAAGAAGATAAAGTCCTACACGGAGCTGCTGGAAAGGCTGCCACTCACAGTGGCGCCTAACTACTACAATAGATGAACTCCAGCTGCCTACAACGATGAATTGGACTGAGTCGGTTTCAGAATTTTATGTTATGATTTTATTACCGTTACAGTATGAACTTCTTTAAACAGTTAACATTCTATCTGTTAGATCCATTTTGGTATTTCTATAAAAGGAAGAGGATCAATATGGAAAAGAATAGCAAGTGCCATGGGCTTTCCTTAAGGAAGCATAGTTGAATGCACAGTACAGAAAAGGCAAACAATTAGCAATCAAAACAATTTGGCAAATCTAATTCATAATTAGTAAGTAATCAAAAAGTCACCACCAAAACATATACCCAAAAATACAATGGCTCAAAGAACACTTTATTTAAAAAGCCTTTTGAACATTACACAGCATTCAACTAGCCTTTAAATAAGATGGCAGCCTTCAGACCAAGCCTTGTGACATCATACAGACTCACAAGCATGTGTTTGGACCTCATTAGTGTTCTGTCTTGCATCATTTTATTGAACTTTCTGGTTGTTTTTTTTTTTTTTTATTTGAATGTACAGTAGTTTTGCTAATAATTTGAACTGTTTTGTTGATGGCAACACAACAGTGCACCAACAAAAGCATATTGATAAATTGGCACCAACAAAAGACAGCGGTGACAAATTCACTCCTCTGATGGACTGCTCTTTCCATCTTGTCCATCTTCCATCAGTCCCTGTGGCAAAAGTGCAAGAATTGAATTTAGTGGACACTTGCAACAAATGATGAATCCCTGGCACATTAAAATCTTCTTAACTTTAAGTTGTATGCCTTGTGGTGACATCCCTGCTGCCCTTGAAGAGCTTGTGAATGCTTTAGTGTCCAGTCGACTGTAGAGAGGAGAGGCATGACAAGGAATTAGACTGCAGAGGTAAGACCGGCAGATGAAGGTGGTCACTCTTTGGAGAGCCTTCAGAAAGACAAATGAAGGTGGGCATAGCCTGCAACCCAAAAAGAGAAGTGGAAGTTGGTGTGGGAGTAAGTCTTCCTCTGCTGAAATGCCCCTTGTTCCTTGGTGCCAGGAACAAACACAAGAAGCTCTGTAACAAAGGTTGAATATAGGAATGGGAGAAGCCCTGGTACAAGTGTACTGCATCTCAAGAAGAGTATTTGGAAGGTGACTAAAAGGGAATTCCAGTACATTTTACATTTATTTTTTTTAACAATTCTGAGAATTTGAGTGTCTCACCTTGTAAACAGTAATAATAATAATAATGATGAAGAAAGACCAAAGCTTACAGAATTCTTTACAGTCCTGTTTTCTTTTCTCAGATTTCTATGTCATGAACACCTGGAAAATGCATCCTTCTACACAATCCAAAAAACGCACAAGTCAAAGTGATCAGTGACATGGTGTGATGCTCGTTCTTTCAAGCCTGGCTGGACGACTTGACTCTGCAGCTCTTCATAGATGTTTGACAAGCTTGTAATGCAAATCTAAACAACTGAATTGATTCTACTCTCTAGAGTTTTATATTGTTTTTTGGTAGCTTGAATCATCATTTAAATCTCCTTTTTAATGTGTTTATGATTTTCTATGTCTTTCAAACTGGGCCTTCTTCTAAAACATTGCTGTAGCTTTAAAGATTTATTGAACAACATGATAAATAATATTTTAACACCCTGTTGTACCTAGGCTACATCAAATATATTAGAATTTCTGACATGCTAGTTTATTGTAAAAAAACAAAATGCTTATATTCCTTGCTGGTATGTCATAAATGGAATTTACACTTTGGTCTGGGATGTGGGAGAGAAATCTTCTGACTAATAAAGTTGGTCTGTTCGCAGAGCAGATCACATAACCAGGGTCCTCCTACATTACTAGCCTGTGCTTGTATCATAGGTCACCAATGTGAAATCTCAGTGGGGTTCCAGATCATCACTGGCAGATGGGAGACTTTTAGCCTCCAAGTTATAGAGATGCAATATGGAAGGAAGTATTCATTAAATGTCACAAGCTACATACAAAACAGAGAAATTCACCCCAAACTAAAGCCTTCATTCCTTTACAATGGGAGTTGTTGAAGCTGTCATTTTTTAAAATAAAGCGCATAAGTGATTGCCTTTTACCTACAATATTGTGCCCTCTGTTAAATGAATTTGTAAATAGAAAGTGATTAAAATACATCATTTTTTTTTTTTTAATCATTATAAATCCATAGTCAAGTGAATAATTTTATTTTAAAGTGATCCCTGCATGCTCTAGCAAACTCAATTTATATGTGGTTCAATATTTAAATATATAACTGATAGAAATTTTTATCTTATACCACTAAACACTGCTAGATGTACTTATATTTTTGTGCTTGATGTGCAGATAAGAAATCTTATCATGATTGAACTCCTTTGCTGAAAATCTGAGAGCTATTCAATTGAGATCATAAAGTAGCCATCGGGGAATTTAAAGTTATGCTGAGACTTTTACGAGGTGAGACACAAAAATAACTGGACTGGTAAAAAAAAAAAAAAAAAAAAAAATATTGATGACTTACAGCATTCTAAACATTGTCACCTTCTATATACTCCTACCATTCCATACGTATCTTCCATTGATTGAAACTTCTTCCTGCTTGAGGCTCTTCAACAGGCTTGCCGTTTGTCATCATTTCATCCACTGAAGAAAAATGTGTTCCATTCAGGTCACTTTTGATTTTTCGGGAACAAGTAAAAATCTCGGGGAGCTAAATCGGGCGAATAGGGAGGATGATAGAGGACAGGAATGTTTTTGTCAGTCAAAAACTGCTTTACGGAAAAAGCATTATGTGCGGGAGCGTTGTCTTGGTGAAGCAACCCCCAAACGCCACCCCAGCCGACCTAGTCGTTGAACGTCTTCCACATTTTCTTGTCCTTCCTTGAAACACTTGTGCCGCTCAAAAACTTGTGTGTGATTCAAACTGTTATCACCGTACACTGTTTTTATCATTTCATAAGTTTCTGTGGCTGTTTTGTTTAATTTCGCGAGAAATTAGATGTTGATTTGCTGTTCATTTTTTTTTTTTTTTTTTTTTTTTTTTTTTTATCCAACATTACAGCAGCAACTCGTATAGCAATTGTTGTACAAACACTGACTGGGCTATTCACAGGATATACCTAGCCAGTCGGCGGTTTGAGGGGATATAGTTCTATGATTCACATTCGGCAACCTCCAGACAGTTTTCCAGGAAAGCCCCAAGCCCAGTCCGGTAATTTTTGTGTCTCACCTCGCATTTATTTGTTTCATCCACAGAGAAATATTTAAACGACTCTGACACAGTGACATTTTGAATTGGTTGTACCCCATAATTCTTAGATGTTTAAGTATATTTTTGCAACTAAAACACTTTTTAAAAAAAATAATTTCCTCCAATTTCTGAATATTTGCAAGCCACTTCAGTGTTGAAGACTGCCAGAGGCTGTCCCAGTAGCATCAGGCACAGGGGGACAACTGGTGCTGAACTGGCAAGTTCAATGTTTATCTCCACATTGTCTTTGTAAAGCACTTTGAGCATCAATATAAAAGTTTCTATCTGTGGGGTAAATAGATAGAGAGATAGATAGAGTTATAATATAACTATATATTATTATAGTGAGGTTTCTGAACTCTCTTAGAAACAACGAGACGACATGCCAAAGTGACTGCTTGTCTGTTGCAGTGGCAACCACAGGTTCACAGTGCTGCAGCAGAGCACCACGGAAACTACAAGCCGATGGAGATGACGCCTGTTGCCAATGGGTGATGGAAGGGACATTATAAATGCAGGGAACATTATAACTTGGTTACTGACCTGGCTCCAACCCTGCCTGCCTGTTTGCTGTGTGTGTGTATAGGAGAGTGGTAGCTCCCACTGCAGTAAATAACCCTGCTGTTCCTGTTTCAAGTTGAATAAAGCTGGTTTTGCTAAACTGCTGAGACTTAGCCTTGTGTTTTGGGGTGCAAGACAGGGACTCATGCGTCGCACATGTGCACTTAGAGGGAAGCTATAGATAGATAGAACTTTATTTGTCCTCATGGGGACATTTTGTTTTTTACAGAAGATCTTTAAATACATAAACAGATAAATAAGGGATCTAGTGTTGGTAATTACATGCCAAACCAGGGATGGCAATGTGCTCTAATGCCTTCTGACTTCCTCCCTCTACAGAATGAAAGGTTAATGGGCATTCCACTGTGGACGTTACTTCCATTTTCTGCCCTCCTAGTCCTGCCCATTCTTGCCTGTAATCCATATGACCTGAACTCTGGATATTTTGTAACAGTTCAGTATTGAACTCCCATCTGAAAAGACGTCATTTTCATTGCTGTAAAAGATCATTTCCTCTTATTTATTTTCATTATACAGTGACATAGGCATGCCCCAAATATTTTTCTGTTTGCTTCTTTTCGTATAATATATAAAAAAATAATAATAATATATATATAATAAATCTCTGCATTGCTTATTTTGATAAGAATGTCATAAAATGGATACATGGAAGTAAATATTGACCAAAGGGATTTTTATGCTTTTAATTTAATAATATTCTGTACTTACATTTCCAGATGGTGCCGCATTCAACATACTGAAAGGTTGCAATTCCACGGTAATTTCCGTGATTTATCGGGGTTTGGATTTCTGTCCATTTAATGTGTGTCATTTCCTTATCTAAGTTTTTAACATTAGCAATTCAGAGTTGCTTATATAATACTGTAAATTCTTGGTTAAGTTTATAGTCATATTTCTGGTAAATTATAGTCAGAACAATAATGCCATATGTTTGCCAGCAGAATTTCCATCCTAAGATTTAGTTTTTCAAGCTTATTTAAAAGCTTTTGTTCCTGCTGTCTCCAAGTGATTGAGTTGTCTTAAACATTATGTTGCTGCTTTCTAAACATTTAATTAAAGTGATATACAATATTTGTAATTGCCTGTTTGACTAAATTTAGTTTTGCAGTAAACTGTTTTGCTGAGATTCATAGCTTTGGATCCTAATGTGTGGGGGTGCAGGAAGAATGGACCCATCTTTTTATTTTAAAATGAAAATAACCAAAAAAAAATTGGCCGGTATTTGTACGTCTGTTCCTTCCATCAATGAAAGTGACACCCTGTGGTGCAGCTGTCTCATCGGCAAGAATGAGACATTAATATTAATTCAAAATATTCAAGTTTCATAGGCACACGAAGATTAAAGCACAAATGAAACCGTCAAAGCTACACCATTAAAACAATAATCTAACAGCCTTTATCATACTGGCACACACCTTACAGCAAACGTTAACTCTTTCTCTGGGTCTGTATGAGCAGATTCACAATGTCCAGTTTAGTCAAGAATTCTGGACTTACCTGTGCCTGTGTCAAGCAGGCCAGTTCTCCTTTTACATGTTTGCACCATTTGAGACTAGAGATAATACTTTATTTGTCCCAAGGGAGAAATTTAGCTTTTACAGATGCTTAAATATAGAAAAATAATAACAAAACAACCCCCCCCCAATTACACATAAGAATTACAAAAAAAGAGGAGAAAACTTTTGACTTGGCTAGTGATAAGAGGGCAGTCTCAATGAGGCACTATAAGGTGTATCTCTGTTGGTATCAAGGAGAGTTTCTTGACATATTTCTGCGGAGAAATAGTGTGCCATAGAGAGAATGTGTAGCATTATTCATAATGGCCTTCAGTTTTGTCTTCTGTCTGTCCTCTGCACCGACCTCCACCAGGTCGAGAGTGAATTCCATACCTGAGGCATAGTAACTATTACAAAGTTACAGCACATTTAAACAATGTCACTAGCTACAATAAAGGAACAGTCTCTGAAGAAAAGAGCCTGCTCTACCCTTTCTTAGATAGTCACTAGACCAGCCCAGTTGGTCACTGATGTGGACCCTCAACTGCTTGTAGCATTGCACCACCTCCACATCCACTCCCTGTATAATGACCAGGCGTGAAGGCTCTTTGGTGCAGAGGAAGTCAATAAACAAGTTGACTGGTTTTGCTGATGTTGAGGTGCAGACAAACTTCTTTGCACCAAGAAACAATGTTCTCCACCTAACTTCTATATCATCCCCCTCGTCAGTGCTCCCTTTTAGTGCATAATCATATTATAATTTCTGCAAGTGTCATGACCTGGTGTTATTTTTATAATCTGAGGTGTACAGGGTGATGGACTGTTCATAGTGATGCTTAAGTGTTGCCCACATCAGAAACAACGTCCATGAGCTTCAGAAACTGCACTCTGCCACACCTCGGACATCACAGGCTCACCCACTTGCATATCTCTGAGTTTACCCCTTGGCAGGCATGGCTGGATGATATTGAAGGCACTGGAGAACTCAGTCTAATCCTCACAGTGCTGCCAGTTTTGTTCAGACGGGTATAAGCCTCCTGAAGCAGACAGATAATTTCATCTCCCTCCAATTTTCTCAGATTGGTAAACTGTAGTGGGACTAAGTGGTCTTTCACAAGTAGACCATATATAGTCCAGGACTAGCCACTCGACAGCCTTCATGATAAGGTACATGTAGGCCACTAGTCTGTGGTCGTTGAAGCTGGTAACATTTTAAGAAACATATATGCAGCATATAGGTTATGAACCTTTATGTCTGAATAGAAAATACTTCTTTAATAAATGAGAAACATTGCAAACTGTGCTACCATTCTGTCTGTTGCTTAAGAAATGTTCTTAATTCTTATTGTACTGCAGTTTAAATCATCTGGTATCATGCCCATTGCTTGGCTGATCATAGTTTATTCATCTACTAAGCAAGCTTTCAGAACTGGAAAGAAAACATAACAGGGCATTGAAGCCAAACCTCACTGGTGCAAAGCACAATATATAGAAAGAGTGGAATCTCAACATTCCTCCTATGTGTTTCTTCAAAATCATTGTGTGTCTCAATCTCTCTTCCCAGCACTGTCTCTCTCTGTTGCATTCCCATAAAGCCTGTTTCTAGGATTCTGTCATTTCTAGCCACTTTGCTCGCCTCCTGTCTGCTTTGTGGCTATCACCAATGGTAGACAGGCCCCCATTACCTGATGTGAAAACATTGTTTGTATTCTTGAAAATACTGTACTTGAAGACAACTCTCAGCAATCCTCCTGCAACTTATCTTGGCATCATCTGGTGTCTCCACCTTTTCCTCAGTGCTTCATTTCTCGATCTGAGTTTGACTGAGCAGCCAAAGCAAAACTGACCAACCAGACTGCTGTGAGGGACCAACACACATACACACATAAACATAAACACATACACATACACACGCACACACACAGGGCAATGTTTTGTTATGTAGTAGATTCTTCCGTAACAGGTTGTAAAAAAATCATTTTTGTTTCTGTGATAAAATAACAAACCAAACTAACTCTACTAATGCTTAATTTCCTCTCCATTTATCAATGACCTGCTGGGTAACATGAGGCCATTCCACCTCACTCTTTAATTTCCTTGACATTGACTCTGTGCCAGCTTTTTTTTTGTTATTTGTTTTTTTTTTAAATCCAGCATTAAAAATTCTGACTTGGTGCTGATAATTCAAACAATATTCAACCTATCTCATACTAACATTTTCTATCTAAAGTTCTCAGACGTGTTGTGGCTTCCCAATTTACAGTCACTTAACTTCTAATAACCTGATGGAATCTTTTCAATTGAAAGTGCTTTGCTTTTATTAACTAATGATTTACTCATGGCAAGCAGACTCTGGACAAATCATCATTCTAATTCTATTAGATCTTAGTGGTGTTGTTAATCACAATATTCCAGTGTCCAGGATAGAGAACACCCAGGGTTTCAAGTCCTACCTACATGACAGGTAAGAGTTTGTTTGTCTTGACAGCAGTTCCAGCTCAGCACTGGTCACACAAGGAGTTCCTCAAAGCTCTGTCCTCGGACCCCTGCTGTCCTGTATCTACATGCTTCCATTGACCATATTTGTAGCTTTGGACTGGGTTATCATTCTTATGCAGCAGATACCCAAATCTGTACACATTGTAGACACCCCAGAGGATGAGTGGGCATCTGGCTCAGAACAGAGGTGAATTCCTTACCTGGCCAGGATGCCATAAAGAGGATGAAATAAGTAGGGGCAATACCCAGCCTGGATGCCTTATGATTTCTTGTCCTAATTTCAATGCCCAAAGACATCAGGAACCAGCAGAGGAGCAATTCATCCCCCATCATTCTAAGTGGAAGTGGCCTTCATGTATTGTCCCATTTTGAATACCTGCAGGGCTGCATGGGAGCAGGAGTCTGGAAGTGCAGCCCAGTTGGCTTCCCGGGGGGATGGTAGAGGATGCTGCTGGGGGAGGATCTCCCTGGCTTTCTTGTAGCCCAAAAGTGCTTCCAATTGGCCACATATCACCAGAAGTACACATGAGTTCACCTTAAAAGGAACCCGCTTCCATAGCTCTTGGAGTCAGAGTTGTGAGGAAGTCGGCAACACTCAGCTGGAAGATGAAAGGAGGCAATAATTGGCAGTTTATTGTGTTTATCTGTTGTATAATTGTGGCTTGTTACTTGGCAGATTGAGAAGAGGTGCTTCAGAAGAATAAAAACCTGTGGTTTGGGGCTCTTTGGTGCCCCCTAATGGTCACAAAGTGTTAAAGGTTGATGCTCATCAGAGATTTCTTATCCTGTGGACAAATTGAATACTGAGTTTATGCACAACTCTTTAATGTTAAACCGCAACAAAAGTCAATTAATGATAATTGGCACTAAAGTTCAGTTTAAGCAATAGAGCCCTTCTCTATTCATTCTCAATGGTGATAAAATTAGACTATCTTCTGCAAGGAATCATGGTATCATTTTTTGATTTCCCCCCTCCATTTAACCCACATAAATCACTTCCAGCTTCACAGCATATCATGTGGTTAGTTGTTCCTATCATTTTCTGACACCGAGAAGCTTGTCCATCACATTCCACAGTGAAAGCTGTAGCTCTCTGTTGGCAGGTGTCCCTTCTAACCTGTTATATGTCAGCTGCAGCTCGGTTCAGAACTCTGCTGCAATGGTCCTCTCTCAGCTCTGCATAAGTGAGTACTTAACGCCTGTTCTGTTCTGCCTATTCTTCTCCTTCTTGTTCTTCTTCCTTGTCATCTTTTCTCACTTCTATGTGAGGTCGATGTGTAATTTTTTCGGCCGGTATAGGGCTATAAATACTTTTGTATTGGACTACATCAGTAACCTCCTGCAGCCCACTCCGGTCCACTGATAATGGCAAACGACTTTGATCGGCTCATTTGTTCAGGATGGCATTTAACTCGCACTCACTTTCTGACCCTTTCTCTCAGTTTGCTGACCAGGTGCTTATGATGATATATAGTATCACAAATTAAAGTATTTTTTCATGGCTTTTCTCTAGCATTTTGAATTTTTCTTCCTCTTGTTTCTTATTGTACTCCTGAACTTTGTGTTTCCAGTGTTTTAATTTGCTTGTGTCCAGAGTTGATTTGATCTTTTCCCTGTGCTTTTATTCCTGTTGTATCATTTTGAATATTTGTGAACCACTTTGAGGATGACAAAGGTGCTATGCAAATAAAATGTATTTTATATATGAATAAAAATGCTAAGGTCTTACATTTTATCATGGAAACTATTGGGGCGCAAACCATAATCTTGGTTTTAATCAAAACTTATGACCTGACCCATTCTAGAAATTATAAAAATTTCAGGTAGTGGTAACTTCGATAAAGTAACTTTGGATTTATAACAGCAAAGTCATTGCAAAGCCAAGTGACATGGCAGAAAAATAAAGGTTAACAGTAACATCTGTTGAGTGTCAAGCAAACTGCAGAGGTAGATAATGTGGTAAATCCCATAATAGTAAGAAGATTAAGAGCAGCTCTGTCTGCTTAGTGCCAAGTGTACAAATCAAAATGTAAGAATGGCAAAGACAGAGAAATAGATCAGCTGATGTGGTAGAAATCAACATCATAATTAAAGAAAGAAACTTATCCTCTATCAGGACAAGTTTGATAAAACATTTCTGAGTCAGTTTTCATGCAAGAGAAAGCTTGTTCATCTAGGTCATTTATTTACCTTGGCAGCGCCATGCCGAAGAAGGAGCTTCTATCACAGCAGTCTATTACAGAATAATCAAAAAATACAGGTAGAGGGTTATATTTATAGACAATTGAATTTGCATAACTGTGCTAAATAAATACTTACATACCATACTCTGATTGATTGGTTAAAAGACATGAGGTGCTTTAGCATAGAACACAACCAGCCTAAAATAAGTCTTTCTCCATTATATCCTCATTCTTCAGTATCTTTTGAATTCAGCTCTTATTCTTTTATGAAAATGTAAACGTGCCAACTAGCAAGTGCATGAAAGAACATTACATCAGCCAGTTTCTTGAACCATCATGCTGGAACATTCTGATTTATTTACTTGACCATTTCAGCATTCTCTTCATGACATTTCTAAAACAAATATTGTTTTACATCCTCAGATGGATGTTACATTGAAGAACACTTACCAGCAAAATCACATCAGCAATGTGACCAATGTCAAGCTGTATTTATATCATGTTGAAATCAAAAAACTTGTCAAACGTTGCTCCAGATGAGCCACCAGAAGTAATAAAATGTATTATCACAGAACTGAAAGGGGTAACTATTTAGAAAATGCAAAAAGTGTCAGCAGCTTCTTCTCTACATTGATTTTTTCCTCTGCATTTTATTTAAGAACTCCGAGTTAACACGTTTCACTAGTTGTTGTTGTTGTAATCTAACAAACATCATGCTATACTAAATATTTTCAGGCACCACTTCATTTTCAATACCAGTAAGCCATTACTTAAACACTCCCTCTGAAACTACTGGTGCAAGCACTAATATTTAATTTATTTCTGAGATTTTTCAGGTAAGGAAGACAGAAGTTCAAGGTAAGGTGGTTATACTCATTAATCACCATGCCAGAGAGTGGTGACGCATTGCATGTTGATTAGCACATGCAAGTAAGAATTTCACTTTGCTCTCTAAATGTTACAGTAATGACCCAGTTATAATGATACTTTATCATCCTTTCATGTGGTATGATTCAAAATGTAAGTCTCTCCTGTTAATGAAATCATTTCAGATAATCCATTGATTGGTTTTTAACTGCTCTTTCCTTACCAATAAATGTGTAGTTAAGTACTAGGACTGAACTTAAAAAATATTTGTGGAATATCCTGGGTGCTCTTGAGCTGTCTCCAAATTACAATGAATATAAACGTATGAAATAAAGCACACATGGAAGGGATACGGCCAAACACACTACTACAATGAACAGAGGAAAATGGTGAACAGTAATGCCTCTTGGGACCTTCCAAAAGCAAATGAATTCCCAGTCTATTATAGAGGTGGAGTGGCAGGACCACCTCAGTCCACACATCTCTTGACTCCAGTACTTTCCACAGCCGCTGTCCTCTCTTCATCCCACTAGAAATCTGTTTATCCACACCTGTTCTCACATCTCTAAACTAAATTGGCTTTTGACATGGACGTAATATTAAATGCCTTCGAGAGTTCATTTCCAGCTGCATTCTGGTATTATGTCTGGGGTCAGGGGTGGTCCTATATTTGTAACAGGGTCACCTAGCTTGAGCTCAACCCAATGGTCTCTTGTGTCCTTGAATCACATAATGCAACAAAGCCAGCGACTCACTCTGATCAAAAAGGTTTGATATATATATACTGGCTTAGGCAGGGAACAGGGTTCATTTTGGCCGTTATGCCAGTTCATCCATACTGCCCTTCACTTATATTTCACTCGGTCACGTGCGTGCACATGGGAGACAGCTTAAAGACCTTTGGTGATGGTAATTACCTACTAGACCAGGGGCTGGTGCTATGTTCTAATACCTTCACTTCATCTCCCTCTGCAGAATGGAAGACTGACAGCTGCTCCATCACTGATGTCACTTCTGTTGTCCATCCACCTGGACCCACCCCTTCCTGTCACATGATCACTTAATCTGTAAACTGGCCATCTTGTTCCCAGTTCAATAATAAACTCACATCTGAAAAGACATCTCCACAACTGTTGTGTGCCCTTTTTTTGTTTTCATATCTTTAATTATACAGGGTCACCAAGGTGGTGTTCCAACTCTTTATCTTTGTCAGCCTCATCTTTTACGGATTAAGGGTACATGCATTCCTAGGCAGACTTGGTTGCAAGTGTACTAAAAGAGACATCCAAAATAGAGACTGACGCGCTTGTGGCCAGAAATGAAATTGACGTGCCCTCACAATCATTTGTGTGTGTGTGTGTATATACTGTGTGCATATATACAGAACCTCTTGCAGAATGACTTCAGGACATTTACCCAAAAGCAAATTCCTTTTCACTCTCTAGAAGTCCACCTATAAAACAGAGATGGCTAAAATATTACTGTTACTGCTAGGAATCAATGTGCTCTTTTTTGACCTCTGCTGGTCTTTATTGAGAGATGATGAAAGTATAATGATAAGAGGCATCCTGAAATAAACAGCACTGTCATTAAAAGAGCCTTTCAGAAATGTGCCAATCAGCAAAGTCCTATTGTTACATAAAAACAGGCCAAATTATAATGAAACCTGCACTACTTAAATTAAACATGGCTACATTATTGAAATAGGCGAAAATGTATTTCATAAAAACTAGATGACTAATTTTGCTATATATTGCCTTTGATTCTTCTTCTAGCTTTATATTTGGCTGTCAAGAACAAATCTTTACATATAGAATTCTGAAGACAGTACTACCTCTTACATGTTTTAGGTTAAGCTTGCAGCCCTGGAAATTTTCATTCTCCTGTGGAAGAATCAGACAGAGGTGGCACTTCACCTCCACCTGTAAGCTTCTCCACTTTAAAGTAAACTTTTTACTTCAGCTTACTCTCTTTCCTGCAGGGCAGCAGAAACCAAGCCTCATTCCTAATTGATCTAAGGCAGATCTCACCTCTCTGAATGACTATTCAGGATTTTTACTGTGGCGAAAGCTGTCACTCAGACGTTGTAAAAAGTTCACATGAGGCAACACTTACTACTACGATAGTTGAACATTGTAAGGCACTTCGTTGCCTTTACCCAATTCAGCTCATTACTGATTTCAAAATTCTGCTTCTGACATAAAAAGACATAAATGGGCTAACTCCTCCAATACCTTGTTGTACATTTTCATTTTCATCTTTCACAATAAAACTAGCATAACTAGAGACAGGCCTCCATATAATCCATCCATCTCTGTGGTGAGCCTGTCCATCACGTTTTCCATTATGATTGATTTTTCTTTAATCTCAATATTTAAAATAAAGATGAAAAATTGCTATTTTCAAAGTACCATCCATCTTGAGCAATTGATGTGCCTCTTTATTTAACCTAACATTGTGTTACAATATAATGAGAAGCTAACACTAAAAGATTCTCAATCTGTTTGCCTGGGAACCATGGTAGGTCTTCTAGACTTTGAGCAAATAACCTGTTTTGGCCTTGGTTGAAGCAAATCACTTTACTAGATCCAAAAGGACACACAATGTTGTCAAACTCCTTAACATTACCTGGATAGCTTCTGAATATGCAACACCATCAGATGGTTTACTATAGTTTAACTCAAGGACTGCAGGCTCCAAAGGTTTTCTTTTTTTTTTTTTTATTTACATAACCACAAACCTAATTTAGTGCCCCTGCATGATTCTGTGGTAGAACATGCTGGTTAAGTGCATTGTCTTAGTATTATAATAACAAACCACAGACTAGCTAAAAACACTCGGACAAAGCAAGATAACTTGTAAATAAATGTGAAAAACTTGATTTCCATTTCACCTATAGACGTGATCTTTATTTGAACTATAGCAACAGATTATAGATTAAATTAAAAAATCTGCACAAAGTGGCATTAACACGTATAACTTAATTACCATTTCAAGCTGCCATAACATTCCCATTGAGCTCTGCTCTCCAAGACCGTAAATGTGGTTTAACTAAATATTAGAGCATTGACCAGCAAGACTTTGTACATTAACAATCTACTACAAAATACTACTGTTAAAAGTAGTAAATGATTAAGGCTGTTCTTGTTCTCTTACATTTGAGTGAAGCATTTGACACCATAGATGGCAATATTCTTATAAATTGCCTCAGACAATGGGTGGGCCTTTCCGTCAGCATCTTAAATTGGTTTTAATCTCACTTAACAGGTAGAAAACCTCTCTTAGTTGTCGTGATTATAGTTTGGAGACCCATGATATTGTGTATTGTGTATGGTGTACCACAAGGATCTATCCTGGGTCCACTGCTCTTTTCAATCTTCATGCTCCCTTTAGGTCAGTTTATCTCAAAGCACAAGGTGAGCTACCACAGCTATGTAGACGACACACAATTTTATTTATCGATAGCGCTTGATGACTCTGATGCTCTTGGCTCTCTGATCCAGTGTCTTACTTGTATTTCAAAATGGATGAACACTAACTTTCTCAAATTAAATAAGGAAAAAACAGAAGCTGTAGTGACAAATATGGATATAGTGATGGTATTAGAAATAAACTTGATCCCTTGGGTTTAAAGGTCAAGACGGAGATAAAGTATTTAGGGGTAATCATTGACTTTGACCTAAACTTATATTAGCATATTAACCAGATTACTAGAGCTGCATTTTTTCACTTAAAGAATATAGAAAAAGTTAGACCTCTTATAACTTTACAAGACGTTGAAAAAATAATTCACACTTTTGTTTTAGTCTATTAGCTTACTATAATGCACTCCTAACTAGACTACCTAAGAAAACAGTAATTTTCCAAGTAGTGCAAAATGCAGCAGCCAAAGTCTTAATTAGAAAAAGAAAATCTGAGCACATCTCACCAGTTTTAGCATTGTGCTTACCTGTGTCATTCAGAATTGACTTTAAAATACTACTAATAGTCTTTCTCTGTCCTATATTTTGGAATGGCTATCCCCCTCTTCTCCAAGCTAACCTTAGATCTTCTAATGGCAGTCTGCTTATAATTCCAAGAGCCAAGCTTAAAAGAGGTGGTGAGGCAGCCTTTTGTTGTTATGTACCTAAAATCTGGAATAGCTTACCGATAGAAATTCACCAGGCTAATACTGTGGAACATTTTTAAAAACTGCTAGAATGTGGCTTTCCCGTAGCTACATTTTAGTTGTATCCCTGATAGACTACATGGGCACAGAATTATCATATTCTTCTGCAATGTTTACTAATCTCTACTTTTCTTTGCTGTCTTTTCTGATTCTTCTGTGGTGGTGATCTGCTGGTGAGCCGCCATCACCTAATCAAAGAGCCATGCAGCCACCTGTCCCAGCTGTCCACAAGACCGACTTTATTGAATCCTTATATAAAGCCTGGAAACAAAGAGGAATGAATTTAGAACATTAATGTTAGGTAGAATGCCCAGTGAGAGCTGGGTGGTCTTCTGGCCTTAGAACCCCTGCAGATTTTGTTTTATTTTTCTCAGCCTACTTAGAGGTTTTTTGTTTTTCAGTCCTCCCGGCCATCTGACCTTATCATTGGACTCATCTATAGAGACTTACATCATGACACTGTATATGAAGATGCTACTCTTCTGCTTAATATTTAGCTCTTTTTTAATATCATATAGATTTTTTTTTTCTTTGTTACTTATTCTTTAATATTATTGCCTTACCATAACTCTTTTTCTTTTCTTGTAACCTTCTCTTTGACATCTTGTAAAGCACTTTGAGCTACATTGTTGTATGAAAATGTGCTATAGAAATAAATTATATGGTTGTTTAAAGTTTATCTAACTTTGTCACCAGAAAAACAATCATGCTTCACAGTGGGAACAACACATGCAGAAGTCAGTCAATCTCCCACTCTGTGTTTCACAAAGCCTTGGCGGTTGAAATCAAAAATCTGAAATTTAGAATCGTCTTACCAAAGGACGGATTTTCACTGTTCTGTTATCCATTACATTTGTTGCTTGACCCAGTTAAGTCTCTTTTTCTTATGCATAGCCTGTAGGAGTGACTTCTTGTAATCAATTTGTCGCACATGGGTGCCTGAGGAACACCTTCCAGGCTCGGACGACGTATGCTATATACGCCAGGACAAAGAGGGAGGCTCCAAAGCTAACTGTATGTTGTCTTTTTCTTTCCCTGGCTCAAAGAAGCCACCCATGGAGGGAAACTCGGCCACGTCCCCACTCAAGTAAGCTATCCCCCTTAAGGTCAGGGTGGTATAAAGCTGAGGGCTCATGGAGAATAGCATCTCAGTTGACAGAGCTTCATCTCACATGTACAAGCATCCCGAACCGGACCTGCTTGAGAGAGCTGACTGTTTAGAAAAGCCAATGCACCACCACACGCTCATTTGTGTTCTATTGTTTAGATAATTGCACTAAGTGGGGTGGCCTGGCTGGCCCCCCATATTTTCTTTGGTTCTCTTGGTTCTTACATGCCACCTCCACCCTCGACAAATTCTACTATAAAGGCCTCTCTCATGAAGTCTTCACTAACGAGTGTATGTTGGTACTTTGGGAAGCATTTATTTTTGCTCTGATCTTAGGTGTACTTAAGCACCAATTTCTGAGGTTATTACACTGATGAACTTGTCATTTGAAGAAGAGGTTGAAGCAAACCCATACTTCTAGGAGCATGCTGAGGGTGTAAACAGTTTTACTTTTAAAATAAGGGATGGACGGAATCAGGCCAACACCTAAGCCCTACAGTATTTCCACCCCAACATCCAAATATTAACAACACACACCAGGAAAATGTCCAAATTGATTAAATATATTCAGATACACATACATATTAACTATGTACTATAATAACTATTTACAAATGCAGCAAAGAAAAATAATGACAAATTTACAGAACGAAAAATAAACCCTTCTGACAATATGTACAGTCCTAGAAAAGTCTTTACAGTAAGTGATGAGTGTGGATCCTGAAGTACAAACAATAGTTAACAGAAGATAAGTTGTGGCAAAATAATCCTCTTTAGTGAACTACTTCCTGGAAACATGGTGTGGAATACCCCCAAGCCGCCAGATGGAGCCATCCCTGCAACATGGAAGGGCCCCGAATTCCAGCAGGGCATCATGGAACTTGGAGTCTTTCATCACAGCCCAGCTGGATACCGTGGGGGCTGCCAGGGGATGCTGCAGGGAGGCTCAAGGACTTGTATTTTCCATTTAACCCAGAAGTACGTCCTAGTCACAGGGACAGAGGAAATGCCATACTTCTGGGCTGAAGAAAAGGAGTTTTCACCCGATCCGGAAGTGTTATAAAGTCACATGGACTGAGGGACAGAAACACTTCTGGGTCAAGGACTTTAAAAGGACTGTGGGAAATCCCAGCAGTGAGCCGAGTTGAGAGAAAGGGTGACTGAGCTGCTGGGAGTGGAAGATTGTGATTAATTGTAGTGTTATTATTGATTGTTTATTGATTATTGAGTATTGTGGAGGGTGCTTTGTGCACTTATTTATAATAATAAATAATTATTGGACTTTTATCTGGTGTCTGACGAGTGGTCTGAGGGTTTAATGGGATGATAGCGCCCCCTATCTGTCACAATGGATAAAGAACACAGTCCTACCACCAGAGTCCAGAAGGTGAATAATCTTCTGAGGTGCGCCTCTTCACAAAAAGTAACTGCAGACAGGATTGGGAGAAAAGGTACCCACCACTGTCCCTGTAACCGATGGTCATGCAAAATCCTCCTCCGCCATGAGCGTCCTCTTCAAAAAGAGTTTTAGCTACTGATGACAATAAAGTTGGTAGAAAATGGAATCGTCATGAAGTCCTGCCACATCCTTCTGCTCCGGTTTTATATGTACAGTGCCTACAATTATAACCTACAAAGCCCACAAGCCCCTCTGCATTCGTGCAAACCTGTTTAAAGATACAGACTCCATATTTACACACCAGGAATCTGAGTGACCAGCGTTGTTATTAACATTTAACAATCACCAATCGGAACATACATACAAAAATGAGAACCCCGTACATGGCAACGATAATGATATTGATATATTGATCCTCTCCCTACATTGGTACAACATTAGGGATTGGTCAAATCCATAAATGAGGAAGGTAGCGCCACTAATTAACCCTTAACAAGGTGCACAAACAGATGAGATGGATTTAATGATTGTAATTGTGCACAGCTGTCATTAAGGCAAAGGGGGCTGTTTTTTAGCATCCAGAATAGAAGATCTTTTTGATTGGTACAGAACCTTTTTTTTCTCTGTGGTACGAGGGTGTTGTACTGTGTTAGCCATTATGGATGTAGTGAAGAAGTCAAGCAAAGTGACACCTTTTATTGGCTAACTAAAAAGATTACAATATGCAAGCTTTTGAGGCAACTCAGGCCCCTTCATCAGCCAAGATGTAATATAGAAACTGGAGTTCCCTGTGTTTATATAGACACCAGGACAAGAAACAACATTGGAAAACCTTTAAGTGAGACATCTTAAATGTAAAAAATTAATAGACCTCTTCAGGCTAAGATGAATTAAGCAAGAGAGGAGAACAATGTATTGTCAAGATGTTTTCATAAGATAACTGTCCAACCAAGTCTTTTGAAGTTTCTGATGAGTTTTTCAACACAATGTGGGTCTGTAGTCAGGATTTCTGTGTCAGTGTGTAAACAGTCCTCATATCTGGCCATAAAACTCTTGTCTCTATTCAAACCATGTTGTAATGTATTAAATTTTAGCATGTGTTTGACTTCCCTTTCTTTTCTCTCTTGCTGTGTTCTGAAGTTGCCCATAAGCTCTAACTTTAAAGTCCTTCTCACGGCGTCCATGGTTGCTGAAGTGAGCTGCTACAGGAACATCTGTGTTGCCATGCTTGATGTGGAATCTGTGGAAATTCATTCTCTGGTGGAGTGTTTGTCCAGTTTTTGTTTCCTTTACAGTGTAAAACGATATAAGGATAAATAAATTCCCATTAATTACAAGGCACGTCCAGACTTTTGAGTTCTATGTTATGGATGTTAAATCCTGCACTTGTGTTGTGTTTAAATCTATATATATATAAAATCCCTATGTGCGTCCAGGTGTCCGTGTGTGGATGTCTTCTGATGAAGTGCGCATGCGCGGGGCACGGTGCGATGCGCGATATTACTGTCAGAGAAAGTTAGAGGCGTTTTATGGAAATACAAACCAGTATTACTGTGAGAGGAAATTAAAGGTACACAATACAGTGACGCATATTACAGCCACAAACAAGCCAGTATTACTGTCAGAGGAGATTAAAGGCATATTACCGACGCGCACGCCTGTATTACCGCCAGAGAAAATTAAAGGTATATTACGGACGTACAAGCCAGCAGACGTACAAGACGGTATCCTTCAATAAGGGCGCGCACAGGCATCCTTCAATAAGGGCGCGCACAAAAAGGCGAGCCTCAAACGGGCGACCTCAATTGGGCGCAGCGAATAAAGGCGCGCTCAATTGAGGTCGCCTTTTTGAAGCTCGCCTTTTTGTGCGCGCCCTTATTGAATAGCGCCGTACAAGACAGTATTACTGTCACAGAAAATTAAAGACACACAATACACGGTGGCAGCCCACAAAGAACGATCAGCTCAGCAAGTAAACATCAACAAAAGAAAGGCTGAAAGAAAGAAAAATACGACCAACAAAAAGAATGAGGTCAAAGTCACTTGCCATTTAATATAGACTGTTCCTACTAATGTTTATGCACTACTGTTCTAGCGCCCGTTATTGTAATGGGCTAAATGACTAGTATATAGATAATTATTTTGCAGCAAGTTGACAATTTTTTAAAAATATGAAAACCTGTGCAGTGTTTCAGAGATTGGTGTGACAAGGCACTATATAAATGTACATACTGTAGAATCTGAAATGGGTGTTCAGTATGTTTAGTATTTCAGACATTCTGAAGCTTTTAAAGTTTCACAGATGGCACATTTAACAAAGCAGCAGCAGAACAGTTTGTAAAGTGCAGGTCTGACAGCACACAGAACAAAGTAACCAATTTTTACACAATTAGGACTTAGTGATTGTAGTAATTTAACAGATGTACGGTGCTTTAATATTACTCTGTACTTGGAGATGCCTTTGCCCAATTGAACACAGACGATCAGGATTCACTACAGCTGTTTCTTTTCCAATTGGAGTCGTGTCGGATTAATTCACTTGCTCAAGACCACAGACTAGGATTGCACCAGTGACTTGTGGTTTAAAGTCCAATGCCACAGCCGCTACACCACCCTACCTGTTATGAAGCACTTAATGCTATATAATGTTACTGGTTAATCTAACCGTGGGTTGTGAATAAAAAAGTACCCTAATAAAGGCTATATTTATTTTTAATACAATACATAATTCACTATGTGGAATAGCTAGAGGAAGTGCTGTAGTAATCTGCTGCATGTACGCTACATCTTTTCTGTGCCTCAAGCAGTTAAATACACTGCAGTCATATATCGGGTGACCTCCAACATTTGAAATCTGACCATCTCCTCTGTATACTACCCAGGGGCCTAATCTGTTAACCAATCAAAATCCATTATTTGAGAATAGAGTGCAAAATAGGCAAGAGGTAAAATGTCACTGATTTGGGATGTGCTTTAGCTGTATGACCAGGTCTTCACCTGCTTCATCGGACAAAAAATAACAACCAGGACCAAAGTGCTCTAATATTCTTTGAAATAAAATTTTTATCTCAGCAATTCCTTTTTTTAGTGGTTTTCCTTGGTTAAAGGTACATAGTTGTTTCAGAAAATCGTCGACAGCAGTTAATACAAAGGAGAATGTGAGTAAAATGGACACATCAATTAACTAAGATAAGCTGCATAAAATTAAAATTGACTATTTTTATGAATCCATGAAGAAACACGTATAAAGGGTTTGACAAAGAGTTAATTGTAAATACTTTCCAAAGATACTTTAGTCACAAGTCTAAAACATTCCATCTGATGACAGAATAATCACCAGAAATTTAAGTTATGCCAGTAAATCACATCCATAATTACTTTCTTATAGCCCTGGGGAGTTAGGAATGACCAGAAACATTTAATTTATAACAATTTGCGGTATGGTACAGGGAGAATAAGAAAAGTAAAAGGAAACTGCCCTAATTAGAACATTAGAACAATCCAGACAAGAACAGACCATCATCAAGTCGAGTTTTGAAAGTCCCTAAAGTCCTACTGTCTACCACACTACTTGGTAGCTTATTCCAAATGTCTATGGCCCTGTATGTAAAGAAAAACTTACCAATGTTTGTACAAAATTTACCCTTAACAAATTTCCAACTGTGTCCCCATGTTTTTGATTAACTTATTTTAAAATAACAGTCTCGATCCACTGTACTAATTCCCTTCATAATTTAAAACACTTCAATCATGTCACCTCTTGATCTTCTTTTGCTTAAACTGAAAAGGCTCAGCTCTTCTTCATAATTCATCCCTTGTAGTCTAGTCACTCCTCTCTGGACCTTTTCTAGTGCTGCTATGTCCTTTTTTTAGCCTGAAGACCAAAACTGCACACAGTACTCCAGATGAGGCCTCACCAGTGCATTAGAAAGGTTAAGCAGAACATCCTTGGACTTGTACTCCACACATCGTGCTATGTAACCTGGCATTCTGTTAGCCTTCTTAATGGCTTCTGAACACTGTCTGGAAGTTGATGGTGACAAGTCCACTATGACTCCTAAATCCTTCTCATAAGGTGTACCCTCAATTTTTCAGACCTCCCATTGTGTGTTCATCTCTTGAACCGTGAGGTTACTCAAGCAATCTCTCTTAAAGGAACAGCTTTATTCACTCAGGGATTGAAGGGGACCCCTTCCCTGAACAGGCAGCCTTATCCCACTTTTCACAGGTTAATGCTGCCACCTGTCACCATTACGTCTTGTGACTTCCAACCAGCTATCACTGGCTGCACTTCTTCTCATGGACTGGTACCTCTCCTGTCTACCTTCTGGGGTACCAAGTGCATGCACGAGGGGTACCACTACCTGAGGTGCCCTTCTTCCCACATGGACATATTGAATTACTTTACACTTGCTAGTGCATGTGTTCCTCATTTTCTTTAGTTCTTCCCAAACCCTTGACCACTTGAGACTCCATCATATTAAAAGTTCACAGATTTCAAATGGGGAGATGGACGATGGTGTTTATTCCAAGTCCTAAGAGCCACAGGGGCAAAGAGGCTATTCAGCATACAAGAAAGATTGTTCTTCACAGCACAATTAAAGAGGAAGGACTGTGCAAAATTTCTGATGCTCTCAATTGAATGTTATATAATCTAATGACATCATGCTTGGCATCAGCAATAAAGCCTAAAAGTTGTGGTATAATGAAAGAGGTTTGTGAAATCTTTTCTTCATTGTATTATAAAATTCAGTGTTTACATAGAAATGAATATATTTTAAGTATAATAATATCTGCCTGTTTAATTGCCAGTACTTCAGATTAATGTCATTCTTTCTGTGACTTTCTGTGAAACTCTTGCAGCTTTTGTCACTTTGTTTTGAAATTCCCCCATTGCAATTGAGAACACAACACTTTTGTGCATTGTTATTTCAAGCTGCATCTCATTATTATTGCTGCTATTTTTACTCTTTATTTGGCAGCCGGCTTTATGGAAGTTGACGTTAAAATCAGTGTACATTCAGTACATTAGAGGGCTTGGCAAGATATCACAAAGTAAACCATCAGCAGAAGATGCCATGTCGAAACTCTACTTAATCCACAGCCAGCAATCACAAGTTTATGCTTGTAAGGGACTCCTCTCTTTAATTGAATCAGAAAATCATTAATACTGAAGTGTTAATTAAATCAGCTTTTCAATTTTTTTTTTCAAAAGTGACAGAATTATTGTGACAGGAAGAAAAAGATCTGTGTAGTCCTGAAAGGACAATCAAGAGTGTAAACTTAGCAAGAATCTTACGTTTTCTGGAATGATGGCATCTAAAATACAAATTTAAATGTCATATGACTATATTCAATTATTAAAAATGATTACCTCATCCACTGTACCCATGGCAGAACTGGGGGAAGCTTTTGCAAGTTCTAATCTCTGCTGAAATGATTTCTTCAAAAAGCTGTGAATGAATAATACACACTCAAAAATATTTAGTCTGTCATAATTCATTTGACCATTCACAGCACAAACTATGGTTATGTAAACCAAACCCACAAAAGCATTCTGAAGATGCATCACAATAATTGGGGACAAACACAATAATGACATCTGCTCCTTACGTGAGTTAACATGGCACATTTAAGAAATTTGAATGTATTTCTTTACGGTGCGGTATTTAAGACTTTGATATATTGCAAGTCTCCCTAAGATATGAAGGTCTAGCTATGCCAGTGGTCTTATCGTATTAGTTACCTTCAAGTGGTCAGTTCTCACTGTCCTTCACAACTACAGTACAAGTACATTTAGGCTCTTTAAAAACTATGACACATTTAGAAACTGGAAAAATGCTCAGTTTTGTGGAGATAAGTAAAGATCACAGCCAACTTGCCATTTCAGTGCCAGCTATAATGCTTTAAAAATTGTCCTGATATCTCTGGCTTCACTACTATACGGTGTATTGCAAAAAGGACACAATTTGTGATACCTTCAATAAAGAACTTGTATTTCTGAAACTGTAGTTGTTGTTCATTGGGATCTCATTTATATCTATTTGGACTTTTTTTATATTGTGAATATTTTTTATCATTATGACACTGTTTTTATATTTTTGTTTTGTTGTGAATGCCCCCAATGTTATTGGTAGCAACAATGTCTTGGCTAGTCTCATGACTTTTCAGAGTACATTCTGTAGTTTATAAAATTTGCACATTGTGTATTGCATGTAAACCTGCTACAGTGGTCTGAACCTACATTCACTGAAGAGTGCTGTGCAAAAAACATCCACCCATTTCTAAACCTGCTTATCTAGAGCAGCATCACAGGGAATTGGACCTACTGGACAGGATGTCAGTCCATCACAAGGTGAACACACATGCATTTACACATCGGGGGCATTTTACATTCACCAAGCCACCTCAAATACATGTCTCTGGACTGTGAGAAGAAACTGGAGCACTGGTTGGAAACCAGTGCAGATATTGAATAGAACATAGAAATGGAACCCCGGTCACCTTGTTGGAAGGCTGGAACTGAATTGTCATTGTAAAATCCACTTGTTATTCACCATCAGTTTGTCCAAATTCAGATGCCTGACTGATTTTGCTTTTCTTTGTACATCTAGCCAGTCCCACCTAAACTGCAGACCTGTTGACTGTGTAGGAGTTTTTACGTTTTTATTTCTCATCTGTCCCTTGTGGTTGATGGCAATATGCCATTTTTCAGGTGGCTATTGTAAAAAGACAAAAGACACAAGACAAAGGGGCTGGGGCACCCGAAGGCAAACCCTATATACTGAAGTACACAAAAAGCATAAAATGAAATGCATGGTAAAGCGCAATGAAAATCTCAGTTGTTGTTCCCTTCAAGATGGCGTTGTTTCCTCTTATGTGGAATTCTGGGAGGAAGAGGCAGGTCCATGACATCAGAGTGGGAGAAGTGTCAATCTTCCTTTCTGCAGGGAGGAAAGGTGAAGAGAGAGTTATCAGACACTGCCCCCTTAGGTTGCTCACCGAGCACACGCATGTGACACTATGTAGAAAGGTTTTGACACTGTTGTCTGTAATTATGATTCTGTTTTTTTCCCCAGAACATGAGCTTTTGTGTATATGGTGCTGTTTTACACTTACTATAGGCAGATGAACTCTGTCGCTCAAAAAAGTAACATCATCAATTCAACAAGAATAAAAATAAAATTCATGTCATGGTGTGTTTTTTTTCCAAGTCATGCTGGAGTGGGATAGATTTTACACAAACTGTTTAAGCAGCCTACTGTAACAAACAAAGCTTATAGTACCGTAAATACCCGCATATAGGACGCATTTTTTTTCTTAAGAAAGTAGGCCTAAAAACCCAGGTGCGTCTTATACATGGATACTTTTATTACAAAAATTATAAATCTATATATATATAATTCACCGAGCATCGGCCACCAAAAATTCACTACGCACGACATGACAGAGCCCCACCTGCCAAATCTAACCCTCCTCCTACCACACTCGCAAACTGTTTTACACACTGCATACAGCGATTCCCAAACGCGATAAACTTTGATGGCATGCCCGCCTGACTGTTACCAGCATTCACCACAATGTACTGGAGTGTTAAACTATCGCAGCTGATACCTCACAAACTGTCCTTACTGTATTCCCCGGATATCCTTGACCTCATCAGATTCAAGTTTGCCTTTTACTTTTACACGCAGACAATTTCCTGTTAGATTGGTGTTTGCAATGAAAATTGCGTAATACGGTAAGTCACAGGGACAAACTTTCAATCCATTTAATGAGCGCCTTTTCCAGGTTAGGGTGGTGAGCCTTCGAGCCTCTGTTCGCCCTCTTTACTTTTCGCATTTCTTTGATGGTACTTTCGGCTTTTCTCCATTTTCTGATTACGCATTCTGTCGGACCAAATTGCTGCTCAGCTGCCCGGTTCCCATATTCTTTCGCGTACGTGATCACTTCCAGTTTAAACTTTGCAGTATAGCTCTGTCGTGATGTCTTCGCCATTTTGACTGGGTAATAATGAACAGCTATCTTTAAAACTATGTAATGGGATATTGGACTTTATGATCGTGTGCGCGTGTGTCAGTGCCTCTCCTTCGCCTTCGATGGCTGTGTGACGGGGACAGAGAGGACTGGTTTGAATCCAATTTGAATTTCAAGGTTTGTTTTCAAGCGACAGTCGGTTAGCAGTGCTGCAATTGTAGCTACTGGGGTATACCTCAGTCCGCTCGTGATTAGCCGTTGCCCCCGCACTGGCATTTCACACCATTTCAAATTAAAGTATTTTTTCAGGTGTAGTGTCGCTAATACTGTATCGATTTTGGAGAATGACACGGCGTTTGAAAGCTCATTTTGGGTCAAAAATCCACTGCATCCTATACATGGTATTGTCCTATATGCGGGTATTTACGGTAGTTGTAAAGTTAATACTGTCACTTACACAGAGTACAGTGAACATCCATCCATCCATCCATTTTCTAACCCGCTGAATCCGAACACAGGGTCACGGGGGTCTGCTGGAGCCAATCCCAGCCAACACAGGTCACAAGGCAGGAAACAATCCCGGGCAGGGTGCCAACCCACCGCAGGACACACACAAACACACCCACACACCAAGCACACACTAGGGCCAATTTAGAATCGCCAATCCACCTAACCTGCATGTCTTTGGACTGTGGGAGGAAACCGGAGCGCCCGGAGGAAACCCACGCAGACACGGGGAGAACATGCAAACTCCACGCAGGGAGGACCCGGGAAGCGAACCCAGGTCCCCAGATCACCCAACTGCGAGGCAGCAGCGCTACCCACTGCGCCACCGTGCCGCCCACAGTGAACATCTGACCAATATATTATGTATTATATATCTTAAATATAAATGTCTACGTGTGTGTGTCTGTCTGTCTGTCCAGCTAAGAAGTGCGAAGCTACAGTACGAAACTCAAAGAGCCAGCAAGGTGGCCCCAAGTTAATGAGTCAGAAGAAGAAAGTAGTATGAGACTACACCATGAAGCTGAAAGAAAGTGACTCGGTCGCCAAAGTGAAACTGCTGAAGAAAGACAAACTCGCTTAGCTGCTAATACACCAGTGAGGCGAACACATCGGCAAAACAAAACTTCCAAGGAGAGAGAAACTCGCTTAGTTGCTGATAGACAGGGGGAGCGTGCACATCAGCAAAACGAAACCACCAACTCTGCATTTCAATTTTTCTTTCTGGCGATTTCAACAGTTTTTAGGAGCCCAGGCTCCTTTATATATAATTTCTTCTTTTGAGCTTTTGTAAAGTGTTAATTTCCCCTTAGAGTATACATGATCCAATGTAAAAGGTGAAGGTATCATTTAACCCCTTAACCGCCCTCTGCCGGATATATCCGGCATCGTAGCTTTATTGCTGATGCCTTACTACCGGAATTATCCGGCACATTTGCCTGTGGTTATGTGAATGCCTGGCGCGTAGTATAACTGACAGTTTGGCGTGGGTATTATTACTACGTTGTATTTCGACAACTCTGCGGTTGTATTGGCCGCTCACGTGATGTGATTCGAAAGTGAAAGCTGTGAATATGGCGAAACGTAAACTGACATCAAGTGAGGTTTTGCAGGCGATTTTGAACAATAATTCTGATCATGATTGTAGCAGTTCTGAAGAAGATTTTAGCGACAATGATGATCAGCAACGTGCGCTGCATGATACTGTGAATGACAACGCATCGGATGATGGCGATGAGTGGGTGTATCCCCAGCATCTCAACTGGACTGCTGCCCGTTATCTGAGCCAGATATGAAAGATCCAAACCGTGACCGCTTGTTCAAGCTACGTCCTTTGATTGACCATTTATTTGAAACATTTCAGCAGGTATTTCAGCAGGTAAATACTGCTTGAATAAATGTAAAGTAAAAAAACGAAAATTGTTCAGATTTCTCCTGGCATGGGGAATATTTAGGGAGTTGGCGGTTAAAAGGTTAAACCAGTGGGATTAAGAGTAGTTTATAAATCTAAAATGCTTCACAACATAGAAGTTGATTATTGAAGTTACCCTGTCTTTCAAGATGGCGTTGTTTCCTCTTATGTGGAATTCTGGGAGAAAGAGGCGGGTCCAGGTGGTATTACCCTGGAAATGACATCAGAGTGGGAGAAGTGTCAATCTTCTTTCTGCAGGGAGGAAAGGTGAAGAGAGAGTTATTAGACACTGCCCCCATTAAGTTGCTCACCAAGCACACACATGTGACACTATGTAGAAAGGTTTTGACACTGTTGTCTGTAATTATGATTCTGTTTTTCCCCCAGATCATGAGCTTTTGTTTATATGGTGCTGTTTAACACTTAGGCAGACTTCACGACGTAGAAGTTGATTATCGAAGTTGCCCTGTCCTGGATGAGGCCTGACAATTTCCAAAACAGCATATTTTAAATAAGAGATGGAGTGATTTGCCATTATAAAATATCTGAAAACAGGATGTTTAATTGATTAAGTTCTAATCTTTCTCTTGTGTTCAGCAATTCTGTACTGGAACAATTTTCTCTACTTCTTCTTTATATGCTGTACCCATACATACAAAGATGTATACATACTGTATAAATGTCTCATTTTATCCAATTTCTAAAATCGTGGGATGCAAACAATGTTTACACACCTCAATAATCACAGAATGCAAAGTGGGGCAAAGTGTGACCTACACTGAAAGGGGGATTGAAACCAGCAGCGCTTTTTGTCAGAGGGCTTGTGGCCTACTGTGTGGGAAATAAGTTTGCATGCTCTGGCACTATTCATTGTGTGCTAAGGTGAAATCATTACGATGCACTGGAGGTTGAGATGAGCTGTGTTTGCAGGTTTGTAAGTGAACAATGCTGTGAAGGAGATTAAAAGGAAAAACTGTGGGAATTTAGAAAGTCATTGAGTCAGGATTCATTGGATCAGCAAGTGGTGTATTTAAAAAGTTAAAATAAAATCCAAAAAGAATGTTATCATCTTCACTGTGAATGTCGGCTGATTTAATGCGTTGCAATGCCTGTTAATCGATTCTCCATGACCATGGCACTTTATATAATTAAGTCATACTAAATCCCTTTAAATAACACAAAGAAATGCCACAATTTAAAGCTTAATCTCCTAATGGTGTTCAATGTTATGCATTCTCACCTGATTCTTTTTCCTTGTATTTTTTATTAAGGCATCACATTTATATTAATTTATAGTACAGTGAAACAAAATGGAAACCATACTAATTGATGTCTCTTTTTAAAACAGGGTTTTGTCATTTTAGTGGGCAGCGTGGTGTTGCAGTGCTAATTCCTGCTGCATCATAGCTCCTGGGTTCATATCTCAGCCCGCTCGCTTGCCTGTGTGTGACTGGCCCAATTCTCTCAGATGTTTTCCGATATTTCTCCCACATCCCACAAACGAGCAGATTAATCAACAGCACTGAAATGGCTCCTCGTCAAAGTGAATGTGCCCTGCAATTAACTTGTACCTGTGACAGATTAATTTGTTATAACTGGTTGTCCATTGTAAATAGTTAACATGACACTTACCTGGAGTTAAACACAACAGTTCTGCAATGAGGGTCTGACTCTAATGGGGCGAGGGTTGCTTCTGCATGCCGTTCCCTCAGGACATGTGTGTGGCTCAGTGGCCTACAAGCCAGTCATGCACCTCAAGGTTCATAAGTTCTGATGTCTTGGTGGTTCTTTACAGCTACAATAAAGAGAGTGGAGCACTAATTAGTCGTCAGCCAATACAGATGGAATAGAATACGATTCTGCAAAAGATTAGAATGGGGTAAAAGTACTTACCTGCAACATAGAACGAGTTTACTCGCATTCACACACACACATTCGGATTTTGAATGGGAAGATACAGAGATCAGTCATCTGCTCAGAACATGCTATGAGATGAGCATCTTCAGCAATTGGCCGATGCTGGCAGATGTAGGCTGGGATTGGCTAAGTGAAAACCTACTCTCATATGCAACGGGAGATCAGCCTCAAGAGGTCGCCTTTTCACCCCCTGTTGATTAGAGTCTTTTGTGCTAGGCAATTTGGAGCCGTGAAGAGTTTGTGCTTTTGAGTGTAAAGAGCTGTTCACCTCCAAGTTACTGGGACCCATGGAGGTGTGTGGGTTTTGGTGGTGCACCACATTTTGTATTTGTCTTCACATTTGGATTTTTGCTTACTTGTTTTGTTCTTTTTCATTTATTGGGTGGCATATCCTTCCTCATCTATGAACAATAAGGAGGAAGAATATCTGTCTACCTTTTGTTTTTTCTTTCTTTAATGCACACATTTTTTCGAGTCACTGTAAATATTATAAACATTCACTTGCATTTGATTTTTGCATTTTTTAAATAGCTTTGTATTGTTCTTTGATAATTGCATGACACAGAATGGTGATTGACTGGCACGCACTGAAATAAACATTTTAGATTTTTGTCTTTGCCTGTTACTTCCACCCTGGTTTCTGCTGGTCATGAATTACAAGATGCCCAGGTATTACGCCCATGCTAGGGTTTGAAGGCATCACAGTGCCCTGTCCAGGTTTGATTCATCCCCTGCCTTGTGTTATCCTTACACTTTTTCACTAAGGTGTGCTGTGTTTTAAAATGCATGGACGGATCTTTGACTCACTGTTCTAAACCTCTTGGACTTTAGCGTCTTTCAGTAATCATTCTGATTATTCAATCACTTTAGAAATCCTTAGCAATAATACTGTCACAGGTGTCTGGTCACACTTATAGGTAATCTAACTTAGACACCATTAAAATATCCGACTACGCCACCCAGTTTTATTAAGAGACTGGGAACTCCTGAAATTTACCAATAATAGCACACAGGTTTCTTTAAATTGGGCGGTGAGTAAACACACAATGAAAGACACAACAGTAATTTCTGGAAAAGGCAACAGTAAGTTCTATTGTACAAGACAATATAAGGTACATTAAAAAGATAAACGAACATAACAGAACCTAAACATATCAGGAATTAATTTCCTTTTTTGGTAAAAGGAAAATACACAGTCCACACTCTAAAAGTCCGTAAAAACAAGAATTGGTGGATACAACCTTTAGTGGTGCAGAGTCCAGTTTGGGCACTGTGTTACCCCAACACTAAATTGTTCATGGATGCACTCTGTTCCCCGGCAGAAGTTGTGTCAAATTGTTGAATCCCTGTCAGCGTCTCTTCGTTGTCCCTTTCTCTTCCACTCTGGGCTCCTTGTGTTGCTGGGACCTAGGCACGCCTCATTTCTCGTCTGTCAGCTTCACTTGGTCCTTTCATGCAGATTCCCTCTCTCGCTGAACCCACATCCAGCGTCTCTTTGTGGAGCTGTCTCTTCCTCCCTGGAAGTGTTGCCGTCCTTGTGCCTCACGTTGTGCCAGCCAGGTACCCTTGTCTGCCTGCGAGCCCCTGTGCCCTGTCCAAGTGTCTTGGCAGCGTTTCCTGTGGACTCTCCCTCTTGCCTTCTGCTGGCCAGCAGTTTATATTTACTTCACCCCTCTGTTGTCAGTCCTGGACAAACAGTTTAATCCATGGCACATCTAAATTGCCTGGGTTTAACAATTAATAAAAACACAAACAAAATGTATGGTTACCAAACATTAATAAATACAGATATGCTGATTAGGAACCAATATTTCCAAGCCAGGTAAATACAGACATTCTACCAAGGCCAGACTTCAAAGCAGTGATTCTCTTGCAGGACAGCAAATATCATTAATAAGTACAGATAGCCTTTTAACTTCTCACCCCCCAGTCCCAACAGTGGGTGCCTAATGGAGCCACCCAGTGCACAAAAAAAATGTTAAAGTATCCCCCTCTGACAATACCCTAAAGTAAAGTACATTTGAGATGATGTGCACAACGTAACAATATTTGTAATTAGTTCTGCTAAGCTGGAATGAAAGCTAGAAGACAATATGGCCCTTGAGGACAAGCGCTGAGAAAGAAATGCTCAGCAAGCTAAAGAATATCGAAGCCACAAGGAGCAGTATATATAAATCTTGGAGAGTGACACTATGCATTAATGGGGTTCTACTTCTTGTGTAAGGTTTTTGAGTAGAAAGCCATAAATTATTTGCAATTCACCAGAAATATCTGCACCACATATATAAACTTTACATGTACATGAAATAGCAAAGCAATAATTCATCCGTATATAAATTAAGGAGCAATGACATATTAGTCTCCGTTTAGGTGGCCTATGTATCATGTCAGCGAAAATGGTTTCAAGTTATCAATGTAAACTTCAACTAGTACTTTAATATATATTGTCATATGTGAAGATCATAAATTCTAGGAGGGGCTGGATTGATTCATCCAGCAGAATGTTTTAAGGAATGAACTGAGATTTCATTCAATGAGAGGACAGCAGTAAATAACCTCACAAAGGGACGCTCCGGCACACGCACTGTCATACCCCGAGAGCCTGTGCGAGGAGACCTTATTAAGCTGCTCCACTCAGCATGAGGAAGCCGCGCACATTCATTTCCACTTCACTCAGGAAACAGCTGTCCTACTTTGCTGGCTGCCAGCAGCATCATGAAAGGAAGAACCAGAGAAAATCTGAACTATCTTTGGAGTTAGAGAATGCACTAATTAAGAAAAGGATAGCTGGTGCTAGGCTATGGTTTAATGCTCAAAGCGGACACATGCTGTTCTTACAAATATATTCTTATAGTCTGCTGTGGCAATGGTGAGCAGCCTCCAATTTTTATCCAAACATGATTTGGCCATTATGAAACAACCAGGACTTTCCATACTGGAAAAATGGTATAGAAAAATATTGATATAAATAATGAGTTCATTCTACAGAGAAGGTGGTACACTGGTGCAGCGGTTACTGCTACTGCTGCTACACTGCTCCAGATTCCTGGCTGTCTCCATCTCAATGAATTTTGCATACTAACCCTGTGTTCATGTAGATCTTTTAGGGGTACTCTGATTTGATCCCACATTCCGAAAATGTTAGGTTAATTGGAATCTCTATATTGGTTGAGTGTGAGTGTGCATTGCGCTGACCCACCAAGGGGTCTAAATGCCTTGGTAGCCCTGCAAGCTGTGAGTCCTGCTCTTTGTAATTTAACATCCGCAGTGCAAACAAAAGGGAGACTTAACAGATATTTTAGCTTACTAATATTTTATAACACACTGGTGAAGACTCTGTGGAGTACCATGTACAGTTTCTGTTCTCCAGGCAACAAAAAATACATAGCAGCACTGGAGAATGTTAAGAGAAGAGCGACTAGACTGGTTCCAGGGCTACAGGGGATGAATTATGAGGAAAGATTAAAAGAGCTGAGCCTTTTCAGTTTAAGCAAAAAAAATTAAGAGGTGGCATGATTGAAGTGTTTAAAATTATGAAGGGAATTAGTACAGTGGATCGAGACTGTTATTTTAAAATGAGTTCATCAAGAACACGTGGACACAGTTGGAAACTTGTTAAGGGTAAATTTCCCACAAACCTTCGGTAGTTTTTCTTTACACAGAGAGTCACAGACACTTGGAATAAGCTACCAAGCAGTGTGGTAGAAAGTAGGACTCTAGGGACTTTCAAAACTCGACTTGATGTTTTTTAGAAGTATTAAGTGGATAAGACTGGTGATCTTTGTTGTTGTCTTGTCTAGATTGTTCTAATGTTATGTTCTAATTCCAGAAATAAATAAAAATTTACAAAGTGACATAATCAATATACACTATCACACATGGGCATCTAGGGGACCCCATCAAGGGTGTATTTAGGTAAAAGTTTCCAGTTTTGGATGAGACGGGGTGCTGTTGCTAACCTTTTCTCCCTGTTTTCCTGTAGCTCTGGATGACTCCTAACCACGCCTAGGACTGTGGAAGCCCCACCCCTTCTGGACTGACCACTATAAATTTGACTCCAGAGTTGAACAGGGCATTATTTCCAATGGACCCATTGCTGGAAGAAGAACTGAGACCAAATACAGAGAAAGATAACCAAGGAAAACTATGGAGGCAAATGCAGCCTGTTTTTGTTTTGCCCTTATAACTTTGAGTTACCTACTAAAAAGGGAACATTCAGGCTGGTACACAGCAGTCTCATGGTTTTTAAATTTTATATTTTATTTTTGCCTACACAAACAAAGATGAACTTGATTCTACAATGATAGTTAATATCAAAGTGTCTTCTCTTCCTGAATTGTATCACCTTAAAATATTTTGCTCAGATAGACAGGATGAACTTAATATTTAAGGAGGTAATTAACATCAAAAGCATCCCAAATTGTACCTCACTTTTAAAACATCTGTGCAAGAAAGCAAAAAAACCAGGATGATGCCTCAGGCTGTATTGACTGCTTTATAACCTGCAAACAGAAGGAGAAGCCTGGGACATTAGGAATTACCAAATTGGTTTACAGCTTGGGAAAGAAAGAAATGCCAGAAGGTACTAAGTAGATCAAAAACAGTAAGCAAAGTCATTTATCATATTAACAGACAGCCAATCAAATGTGTAAAACATCACATGTTCCAGAATCACATGTGGAATTTTTAAAATAAATATGCCTTGTCTAAGTGACCAAAAAAGAGTGATGTCAGAAGAAGAAACTAAGCCACGTGTGACCAATTTCATCTGGTCATCAGCTTAAACATTTCAAGAACAACATACTCCTTTGACATTGCTGATTTTTTCATAAGCTTTTTCTAAAGACATATATATATATAGATATATATATATATATATATATATATATATATATATATATATATATATAGATATATATATACAGACAGACTTTACTATCAATCTTATTTTCTGTCATTTCATGTTCCATTTGTTCTATTTCATTTAATAAATACCACATTGCTTTTGAATTTCTACACTGTCTTTAAATCTAGAGAGATTGAAACAATAAATTGAAAATTACGACACCAGTATGGGGGACAGCCACATTACCCGCCCATAGAGTTTATCAAGGCTAAGAGGACGCTCTGCTAAAGAAGAGACAACTGCGGTAAAAGCAGGGCATATTGTTTGGCTGGATAGTGGCGTAAAACCAAAAGAATTAGTTGTGTTGTTATGACACCTGTATCTTTGTCAGTGTCGGTGATAAGTATTCTATAGAGACTCCTATAGAATATTGTGAGATATATTAAGGATCCATTTGTGTGTGTGTGTGTGTGTGTGTGTATTTGTGTTTGTGATAATCCTAAAGTGCGACTGAGTAAGAGAATTGGCAAGTCCTATAAAAACCCAAGATAATACATACACCAATCCTTGCTCCCTTCCCTCGAGTCATCGCTGACAACATAGAGTACAATAATATGAAAAATCAGGAAAATGGACATGAATATCACGCACTAATAGTTGGCTTAAAAATGCGCATTCACTGTTTTGATTATCAGAAGCTTGCAGTGTGGTGAGGCTGTGCAAACTTCATTAAGCAAAATTTGAAACTTTTCTAATGAAATAATTTATGACAATTTTTAAAGGTGGTATACAAATAAGGCAGTGGATATGTATGTACAGTTAGGTCCATAAATATTTGGACAGAGGCAACTTTTTTCTAATTTTGGTTCTGTACATTACCACAATGAATTTTAAATGAAACAACTCAGATGCAGTTGAAGTGCAGACTTTCAGCTTTAATTCAGTGGGGTAAACAAAACGATTGCATAAAAATGTGAGGCAACTGAAGCATTTTTTGAACACAATCCCTTCATTTCAGGGGCTCAAAAGTAATTGGACAATTGACTCAAAGGCTATTTCATGGGCAGGTGTGGGCAAGTCCGTCGTTATGTCATTATCAATTAAGCAGATAAAAGGCCTGAAAGTTGATTTGAGGTGTGGTGCTTGCATGTGGAAGATTTTGCTGTGAACAAACAACATGCGGTCAAAGGAGCTCTCCAGGCAGGTGAAAGAAGCCATCCTTAAGCTGCGAAAACAGAAAAAACCCATCCGAGAAATTGCTACAATATTACGAGTGGCAAAATCTACAGTTTGGTACATCCTGAGAAAGAAAGCAAGCACTGGTGAACTCAGCAACGCAAAAAGACCTGGACATCCACGGAAGACAACAGTGGTGGATGATCGCAGAATCATTTCCATGGTGAAGAGAAACCCCTTCACAACAGCCAACCAAGTGAACAACACTCTCCAGGGGGTAGGCGTATCGATATCCAAGTCTACCATGAAGAGAAGGCTGCATGAAAGTAAATACAGAGGGTGCATTGCAAGGTGCAAGCTACTCATAAGCCTCAAGAATAGAAAGGCTAGATTGGACTTTGCTAAAGAACATCTAAAAAAGCCAGCACAGTTCTGGAAAAACATTCTTTGGACAGATGAAACCAAGATCAACCTCTACCAGAATGATGGCAAGAAAAAAGTATGGAGAAGGTATGGAACAGCTCATTATCCAAAGCATACCACATCATCTGTAAAACACGGTGGAGGCAGTGTGATGGCTTGGGCGTGCATGGCTGCCAGTGGCACTGGGACACTAGTGTTTATTGATGATGTGACACAGGACAGAAGCAGCCAAGTGAATTCTGAGGTGTTCAGAGACATACTGTCTGCTCAAATCCAGCTAAATGCAGTCAAATTGATTGGGCAACATTTCATGATACAGATGGACAATGACCCAAAACATACAGCCAAAGCAACCCAGGAGTTTATTAAAGCAAAGAAGTGGAAAATTCTTGAATGGCCAAGTCAGTCACCTGATCTTAACCCAATTGAACATGCATTTCACTTGTTGAAGGCTAAACTTCAGACAGAAAGGCCCACAAACAAACAGCAACTGAAAGCCGGTGCAGTAAAGGCCTGGCACAGCATTAAAAAGGAGGAAACCCAGCATCTGGTGATGTCCATGAGTTCAAGACTTCAGGCTGTCATTGCCAGCAAAGGGTTTTCAACCAAGTATTAGAAATGAACATTTTATTTCCAGTTATTTAATTTGTCCAATTACTTTTGAGCCCCTGAAATGAAGGGATTGTGTTAAAAAATGCTTTAGTTGCCTCACATTTTTATGCAATCGTTTTGTTCACCCCACTGAATTAAAGCTGAAAGTCTGCACATCAACTGCATCTGAGTTGTTTCATTTAAAATTCATTGTGGTAATGTACAGAACCAAAATTAGAAAAAAGTTTTCTCTGTCCAAATATTTACGGACCTAACTGTAATTCTGAAGGTTTATACTTAGCACTTATTTTTTTTGGATTCTTCCTTCATAGTGTTAAAAAAAATGTATATTTTGTCACATGAACAAGTTGTTGTTTCGTCACTACTCTTCACACGTGGGCACTGAATGCTGGATACATTTACGAACACACTCTGCCAGTTTGAGCTGTGGGAGGAACACCCAAATACAGGGAGAATGTGCAGATCCCACACAAGCAGTGCTTGGGCCGGGATTCAAACCCAGGACTCTCAAGCTGAAATGTAACATCTCTAAATCCTGTGTTTCTATGCAGTCAATTAAATTTGTTTTTTATGATTACTTAGATAAAACAAATATTGTGCTTCTACTGTTCATCTTCCATGATTAAGAGGGCACTGTTGCTCCTTAAACCTAACACAGACACTGAGGACACAGAGTAAAAGCACTAAGAACACGTTTTCTTTCTTTTCATTCTTGCACAGTGCTCTCCACCACTGTAGCCACAAGTAATAAAGAATTACACGGCACCTAAACTATTCTTTTTCGCTCTCTTTTCTCCTCCACACCTCCCAGCAAGTGTTGTCCACCTCCTCCCGACTCTGGCTCTCTTCTGTAAGGTCAGTTCAGTCCTTTTATATTGGCCAACCTGGAAGTACTTCTGGGCTTTGTGGTATAGCGGGTCCATAGCTCATTTCAAAAGGGCCAGTTTTTAAAATAATCGCCACAATCTCGGCTTAGTGAGGGGGCTGTGTGTGTGTGTGTGGCCGAGCGGTTCCTGGGGAATTTGTGATGCGGGAGAACCTCGCTTAAGTGCACAGGTGAGGAGTCGTCCACATCCGTAATTGTTCCTGGGAGTTGCTGATTGCTACAGCTGATCCACATCCCTGTAATATATAGAAGAGCGAGGCAGCTAGCAGAAAGGAAGAAGAAAAGTAAAAGAAAGAATTGGAGGATGCAGGAAGCCAGAATGTGTGAGAGAGCGAGCGAGCGCTCGCAGGCAGCTGGAAAGTGAGTCCTAGCGGGGTGTTTGGCCGACACCTAGGGCAGTTGGTAGTGGTCACTCCCGCTGAGCATTGTGAGGAGCGGGAGTGACCAGAAGGATGGCTCGCGCGGGAAGACAATGGAAGTTGGGAGGCTTGGGTGATGGATTCCCCAACGTGAGTGTCCTGGACTTTGGGGGAAGCCAAGTCTCGGTCTGGAGAGTGCAGAACCAAAGTCAGGGATCGGGAAGCCTCCAGACCACTTGAGTGGAGAGAAGGTCAGCTGCAGGTATGGCGACTCTCCTGTTGCGAAGCCCGATGGGAGAAGCAGTGGAGCCGCCAGGTAAAAAGGAGACACCAGGCTTTGTTTTTAAAGACACTGCTTCCAGCCGTTGTTTTAACCTCGTTGCTTTTTAAAGAGTTTTTCTAATGGATTTTAACCTCCACTGTTTCACTTCCGTTTTAATGGATTATTTATTTATTGAAGATTTTTGATAGACACTGCAATTTATTTATTTGGACTCTGTTTTGTTGTTTTTAATAAAAGCACTTGACACTTTTACACCATCCCCTTGTTTCATTGTTATGCCTCACCGTCAAGCTCATCGGTGACATTACCGACGGTGTCGGGTTCAAGAGCTCCCTGAAGCTGCATGGGAACCTGGAGCGAACCTGCATTGTCACAGGCTTCCCTTCACATGGCCTGCCAACACTTCTGGGTTGGGCGAAAACCTTGTCTTTTGTATATTCGCAGCACCCCTTGGTGGTACCCACGGCACTCAATAGGGCTGAGATAGAGAACTCCAAATCCCAGGATGCCCTGTGGGAATTCGGGGCACCACTGTAAAGCATGGAAGCTATCATATAGCGTCTTGGGGGAGGCAGTGCCCTAAAAATGCTGCCTTCCCCCATTCTTCCATATCCGGGTTGAGCTGTTACAGTGCTTCTATGGAAAAAATTGCATTATAATGGCTACACTATCTATGAGTGTGAGAAACTGGGGTAAAAGTGTAAACATTCCTTTTTCAGTGTGGACAAAATAAGAGATTCTCCGAGTGTAGTTGTCATAAAACCCAATAGTTCATTAAGAGATAGTTAGGGTAATGTTAAACTTTACCAGTAATCTGGTCACGACGACGTCCCTGAATGACTTTTACCTTTATGTGACACTCTGCATCGCCCCCTAATAACTCACTCAGTGAGTTTCTGGTGTTTCTCCTGCGGTACTCCTTGCTGTTTCTGCCAGAGGTTAAATGAATGCTGTGAATCACCCAGATAAATCCAATCTGTGCTCTCTGTCTTTCAGGCCATGCAACTGTGAGTTCAACCAAATGACAGCAGCAGTGATGATTTCATCATCTGGCTCAGGGGGGCACTTCTAGCCCTCAGGGAGCTTCTAGGACTAGTAAGACCCAACGGTGCATTGCATGGATAAGCAGATGATCAACCCGCAGATATTTCATGTAAAAAATTGTGGTCAGAAGCAGGTGAGCTTCAAAATGATGGAAAAGCCAGCATAGCTACTTTGTTTTTTTTTCCTTGAAGGATTTCAAAACGATTTGATAGGATCTACAGCATGTCAATACACAAAACCAGACAGTACACCCTACACCACGTTCTGTCCTTGTTACACAGTATCCAGACATTTTCCTATTATTACTGCCTTTTTGCTCAATGTTTGACATTTGAAATATTTCCAATAAGCATTTCTTGCCCTATGATGTTTGTGCTTTGGCAGGACCTGTTGAAAACACTATCCATTTCTTAGTTACCTCATTTATAGAAACTTTAAAGTCAAGATCTTTTTTAGTCAGACACTTGTGTTCATCTTCACCCTCATTTTAAAACTATGCATTTAGAATGTATTGTCATATCCGTGTTCTTAGGGGACAATTTCATTTAACACTGGTAATTCCACTCCAGACCAGGGGGTTGTGCTGTCATCCACACACTCTTCCTCTTTCCCAACCCCAGGACAAAAGATTGACAAGAAAAAGTGCTCTGATGTAATTTATATGTCCATCCTAAACCCCACCCCTGATTCCGCCTTTTACTGCCCTGAACACTTAAAATCTGCTGCCTGAAACACAGCAGTCCTACAATAGACTTGCATCTGAGAAGACATTTATTTTGTAATATACAGTGGAACCTCGGTTCATGACCATAATTCGTTCCAAAACTCTGGTCGTAAACCGATTTGGTCGTGAACCGAAGCAATTTCCCCCATAGGATTGTATGTAAATACAATTAATCCGTTCCAGACCATACGTACTGTATGTAAATATATATTTTTTTTAAGTTTTTAAACACAAATATAGTTAATTAAAGCATAGAATGCACAGCGTAATAGTAAACTAAATGTAAAAACATTGAATAACACTGAGAAAACTAACACTGCAATAGTTCGCGCTATAGTGCTACCAACTGTTGGCTAAAAACACTTTTTTTTTTTTTAATGAGTTTTAAGCACATGGAAAAAAGTGAACATTTGAAAAAATCCGTAATTTAATAAACCACCAAGAAAAGTAACATTGCAACAATGCACGCTATGAACCGATCGCTGTAAACAGAAGTGAAAACAAAATCAAGCCCAGAGCATTCTTTAACTGCCTTCCTACCTTATGCGTCCAGCCCCCTCTCTCTCGTGCTGCCTGTGTGTGTGTGTGTGTGTGTGTGTGTGTGTGGCGCTCTCTCTCTCTCTCTCTCTCTCTCTCTCTCTCTCTCTCTCTCGCTCGCTCGCTCGCTCGCTGCACAGGAAATGCACAGGGAGGGACTGAACATGTACAAACCGAAAGGGAAACTGGCATATTCATATACCGAGTGTGTGGTTGTGAACCGAGGCAAAAGTATGGCGAACTTTTTGGTCGTAAACCGATTTGTACGTGTACCGAGACGTTCGTGAACCGAGGTTCCACTGTAGACTGATAATTATTGTTTTTTTCCATTTTTCAACCACCGGGTGTCCCGAACCTTTCTTTGTTTTTGTCTTTTGTTGCAATATTAATTTATTTATATGTTTTATTTTTAAGTGCTTTTCAATAGACCCATATCTTCTGTACAATTATAAATCAACAACTCAGGAAAATCAAACAATTTATGAATAAAATAATAAAATATACTGTATATTTAAACTGCAACATACATATAAAACTATTAGAATGTTATCCTAAAAAGATGAATTTTATCAGTTTCTTTATGTTGGAAGTGAAGTGCAAATCCACAGGGATAAAGGTGAGGCATTCCATAGTCTAGGACCTTCTACATTGAATGTGACCTGGGTGAAGGTGCACAAAGCAGTTGTGCTCCAGAGGTCCACAATACCCAAGATGGAATGTGGGGACAGAGAAGGTTATGGAGATACAGAGGAGTCAAATCCTGAAGAGACCTGAATACCAGTAAAAGTACTTTATCGGATGTTGTACAAGGAGCCAGTGCAGATGTTGGAGAATGGGAGCAATATGGTTCCATGATATAGTATGGCTAAGAATCCTTGTGGCTGAATTCTGGACTTACTGCAATCCATTCGATGCACAACTAGACATTCTGAGGAGAAGGCCATTGCACTAGTCCAAGTGTGTTTTTATAGCGAGCGATTCGTAAGGGTGTAGCGTGATCTCTTGCAGTATTAGTTTTCTCTGCTGTTCAAAGGTTTTTACATTTAGTTTGCTATTACACTGTGCATTCTATGGTATAATTAACTATTTTTGTGCTTAAAAATCTATATTTACATACAGTTCATATGGTCTGGAACGGATTAATTGTATTTACATACAATCTTATGGGGGCAATTAGTTCAGGTTGTGACCAGAGTTTTGGAACAAATTACGGTCGTAACCAGAGGTTCCAATGTATGAGGGTCTCAGCAACTGCATGATTAAGAAAGGGACGTGATCTTCTTAAATGAAAACATGATGTCCTAATGAATCTTTTGATCTTCATATTAAAAATAAGAGTAGAATCCAAAATAATACTAAGGTTTTTCACTTCACCTGTGATGACTATTAGAAAACCCGAAATAGACACTGGTAGGTTGAACACATTTTTTGAGTGTGGTATGGGAAGCAACAATGAGAGCTTGAGATTTATTGCAATTTAGCTTCATTAATATTAATCTCATATACAGTAAACCATCTGCCAATATAAAAGGGAGAACCAATTGAGTAGGTATAAAGTTTACATACATTTGAATACCATCAACATAAAATTTAAATTTTAGAAGATGCTTTTGAATGATCTGGCTAGGAGTTAACATGTAAATAACAAATTAGACAATGTAAGCACGGCGTAACAATCAGCTGCATTCGGCGACTAAGTTAGCTCACATGAAACTTGGAGCATTTCACATATTTTTATTTACTTCATCCAAGAGTTTATGAAATAGCTTTGTAACAGCGAGTCATATTCAAAAGTAATAGCGATAACAGAATGCAATACTATGTGCTAGTAGACGACATTTAATACATACTTTACAATGGAGTTAAAAACAGAGCATATATAGGCTTGCGGCGTCTCAATGGCTTTCATACGCAGCTCATTGCATTTCAAGTGATGTGAAAATGACACTGATGTGTGTTAGTGGCGGAGAGTCTGTAATTACTGTAATTGTTGTTAAATTTTCCTTAACATCTTTGAAAGCAGACCCAATAGTATCCAATAATTAGCAACTGAAAAATATCTATTAATACAAAATGACCGATACTAGTATAAAATCCGTATCAATATTAACCTATTACAGGAGAAAAGGAAGAAAAATAATTTCCCCTTTTAGGTATTAATATTAGTTTAAATACAGTAATTTGTTATAATTATGTAATTATATAAATATTAAGAACTTGGAAAGGAACTGATCTTTTGTATAATGGGAAGAATAGCAGGGTTTTGCTGTGACTATTTGTGTAGAGTACAGTATATCTGAAACTGAAAGAACAGGGCTGGGTGCCAGAAATCAGGGTCTTAAACCGCTGCAGACCCCACCTCCCAAAGGCCACTATCCATTGCTAAACTCGTCTTCTATTTATATTGGTTAGGGCAACTGCGCTTTTCCTGTGTTATTAATTAGTTCAAACACCATTAAGCCGCAGGTTGATAATGTTGGTTCTTTACAATAATAATCCACAAATAATATTCTTAACTCAATTCAGTCCTACGTATGCTTATCTAATTGCATTTATTTCCAGAGAAATTGTATTCTACTTACCAAAAACAGCAGGAAAAGGCGCTACTGTGTGTGTTGTCAGCATGAGGGCTCTCTGCTCGGCCCACCAGTGTCTTGCATTGGACAAACGAGTGGCTCTCAGACAAGTAAACAGGAAAACATGCAAAATATACAATTTTACAAGGTAAAATTGGACCTGTACACACATTTCTAGCTTTTTTTTTTTTGTTCTTTAATTCGCCTTAAATGATTTTTTTGTATTAGGAATTTGTTACTTTTCACATACCCCTTGGGGTCGGAGCACAGGGTCAGCCATTCGCACATCACCCCTGGAGCAATTGCAGGCAAAGGGCTTTGCCCAACGGCCCAGCAGAGTAGGATCACTTTTGGAAGTAATAAGGATTTGAACCGGAAACCTTCTGGATACCAGAACAGATCCTTAGCCTGACAGCCACATTTCTCCATTTTAAGATGTATGAGTTCACAAATTGGGCTTTTCATTAGGAAAAAATTTAAAATTTGTACAGCGCACTCTGTTCGAGATATCTGAACGAAAACTGAATTGTCTCATCAAATTTCCTTGAAAAATAAGCATGCCACATGTCAACACAATTAGTCCACGGATGGTCGACAGAGAGACAGACAGGGGCTGTCCCAATAGCTGCTTCATGCCTTATACTGTATGTGAACACACCTAATAAAGGACAGTGGACCCAACACAGAACCCTGGGGAGCACCGTGTAACAAAGAAGATGAAGCTGACCTGAAGTGGCCAGTAGAAACAAACTGTTCCTGACAATAAAGCAGAAAGTCTAAACATACTTTGTGCATTTATTTTTTTAGAGTAGCAACACAAGAAAAGACAATTTTGGTGAAAGCTTTAATATTTAGCAAGTTTAACTTAGTGAGGAATACATGTTTTGGCTATTGCCACATTTATAACAACATCATCCTCTAAAAGGCAGATTTATTACTCAAATGGAAGAAGCCAAGTGTTGTCTTACAGCCTCACAGTTATGCTGCTGGAGACTGGCTTGAAGTAGAATGAGTGGATGTACAGCCTCATTAATTCATGGATGAAAAGCCGGAAGGAGGTAACAGTCCTGCTTCAAAGCAACTGCTGTGTGCTGTACTGGAGCTGAAACCTCACCTTGTTCATTCAGGCTGTTCCTTCAGTTCAAAAAAGTAATGTCAGAATGGATGGAAACTGTCTATTAGGCCCCCGCTGTGTCTTGCTGACTGTGTTCAGACTGGTGGTGGACTGGCAGTCGCGGCTGGGATTAATGCTCTAATCTCTCTCTATATATAAAATCCAATGTCAGTTTCTCTGTATGTCTGTCCACTTTTTACAAGAGAACTACCTATCTCTCACTTAATGAGCAATTATTAAAAGGCCCCGACCTAACTAACACACTCATTGGCGTCTTTACAAGATTCAGAAAGGAGCTAGTAGCATTAACGGCAGACATTAAGTCAATGTTCTACCAAGTTAAAGTACCAGATAAAGACACTGATCTTTTACGTTTTTTGTGGTGGCCTGAAGGTAATCTAAGTAAAGACCTTGAAGAATTCAAAATGACAGTACATCTTTTTGGTGCTGCTTCTTCACTCAGTTGTGCTTCTTATGCTTTGCGTAGAACAGCTGAAGATGCCAGAGATACGTTTCCTGAGGAAGCTGTTAACACCGTTCTCAATAACTTCTACGTGGATGATTGTTTAAGGTCGGTAACAACAGAAGAACAAGCTATAAAGCTGGCAAAGGACCTCCAAGCTCTATGCCTCAAAGGGGGATTTTAGTTGACTAAGTGGGTGAGTAACAACAGAGAGGTTTTATTGTCTATTCCTGAAGAAGACAGAGCTCATGAACAAAAGGACTTAGACTTGAGCCACAGTCTCCTTCCTACAGAGTGTGCCCTGGGTGTCCAATGGTGCACAGAAACGGACAGTTTCAAATTTCAGGACAAGTTAAAATCATGCGCTCAGACAATGGAACAAATTTTGTTGGAGCAGAAAGAGAGCTACGAGAAGCTATTAAAAAATTGGAACACAGCTTCTAACAAAAATGGCCACCTACCAGTCTCGCAGATTCTGAGGCTATGTGCATGAACTTGATGTCCTTCTCCTTGGCTAGGTATGATTCGTGACTTCTCGAAGATTTGCTTTTCAAGATTTGCTTGAACATTGATTGCTTGAACAGTAGATTTTGCGACTTCTCTCATCACACTAAGTATCATAGTTTGCTTGCAGGAGCGATTTATTTGTGTTAATCCGAGAAAGAGGCAGCAGGCCGAGGGGAGGGGGAAGCGTGACGTCAGGAGTGGGATGCCAGGCGGGGCCCTCCTCACTCACGAGCCAGTCTTCGTTCGAATCGCTGTACCTCTAACCACGTTTTGGAGTGGACCTTACCTCCGCTTAACTAGGGATACCCATTTGTTTATTGATTTTTAAAAGTTTGTCCTGTTTCACTACTACACGGGCAGAGCCGCGGGGGACGGCTAGCTTTAAATAAAGAGGCTTTAGGAAATGGAATGAGAGAAGCAGATTGGATGGACATGCTGTCAGCTGATGTTCATTCCCAATGAGATGACAACCACACAGTAATGCTTTGTTAAAAATGTTAAGCTTAGCTTCAAGTGCAATCATAAAGAGCTCAGTGTAACGGAGCAATGTGTGTAAACTAATATAGAGAGCCTTTCTAAAGTGAACACCATCATCCTGAGGTGCTTTAGTACATCACTGCCCTGTAGTTCACTCTGGGACACTTTCTGCTAGTGGTAGATCTTCAACCTGGTGATTAACAGTCCGTAACTTAAGCATACCTGTATCCCAGCATGCTTGAAGATGCAACACCATGACTGAAGTGTCAGCAGTCGCTCCACTGACGAGTCAGATTGTGATGCTGAAGTTCAGATCCTCCAGAACGTCCTCTGCGTGGTTATCCTGACTCTCATTAAATATTAATGAATATGGTAATTCATTGGGAGTTGCTGCCCTTCTTTTGCAATTTCAGCAACTGCTTCAAAAGAACAGGTAATTAGAAATCAAACTCATTTTATTATAATCAAGGATTTGAACAAGCGTTAATCATGAAGTGAGGGGGAAATCTGTAGAAATGCCGAGGCAGGGTTCAAACGTCACCCTTTAATTAAACCCGGTGTGGCCTTTTCGGCCTCTTTTTACGGGTTCTCTTTCAAAAGGCTGCTATTACACACTGCACCACAACTTAAATCGGGGTCTCAAACTCCAATCCTGATGGGCTTTCATCATGGACAGTTTATAAGTAGCCAATTTGTGCTTCTATTGGGACAGAAAGTGATGCCTTCATTTTAAATGACTTGCTTGTTAAGATTCAAAAGCCTACATGTAGTTTTTTTTTTTCCTTCACCAGCTACCATTTAACACCAAGTACTGAGCTGCTTCAGTGTCTCTCCATTGTGCAGCGACAAGTGCACCGGCTTCAAGCTTTTGCTGCAACCAATTGTATAATTAGAAGTGAATTCTTAGTGCCAACGATATGCGTTACTTTATTTAATTGCTAGAGGTACAACCTGTCTAAGATTGGTTGAAATCTAAGTATTCAATGTGGACCTCAGCATATTTAGCATTAATGTTTGCAGTGTATCATCTATTTGAATGTATTTCATAATGCATGTAGTAACACAATACATTGCATTTTTAATTCCAACAGATGGCACATCACAAATATTTGTAATAATAAAACGCCATACATTTTTCATTCTAACAGATTACAAACATTATAATAATAATAATTCATTGCATTTATATAGCGCTTTTCTCAGCACTCAAAGCGCTATCCACAAAGGGAGGAACCGGCAACACTGGTTTTATAGATTCTATACCAAATGGCACATAACATAGACATAGCAACATAGAGGGATGGCAACATGCACTGATTACACCATGCTGCTGCACCTGCCACACAATGAATCACCCAGATTGGGACCCAAGTGCAGCTGTGCAACAGGTGACACCTCAGCACCACCACAGCTGGAATGCCAATCCCGTCTTAAACCTCACGTTTTCCCTGCAAATTGGAGGACCTGCTTGTAGGGCTGAATGCAAGCTAACATCATTCCCAGATTGGAGCAATTGGAGGTTAAGGGCCTTGCTCAAGGGCACACTGGAGTAGAGTCACTTCTGCCGTTTATGGGATTTAAACTGGCAACCTTCTGTTTGACAGCACAGATCCCTAGCCTCAGAGCCACCACTCCACCATATCAACATACACCCCGGCATATTTAGCTTTAACATTTGCAGTGCACCGTCTATTGGAACGTATTTGGTAACGCGTTGCATTTTTCATTCCAACAGATGGCATAAATTTTTAATTCCTGTACCAAATGGCATATAACATAGACATAGCAAAGCAAACCTCAGCATATTTAGCAAAACCTATTTCTGTGCACCATTTATTGGAATGTATTTTGTAGTGTATAATATTATTAGTGCAAGTAAAAAAATGCATTGCATTATTTCTTCCAACAGATGGCACATTACAAATATTAACACTACTATTATTCCCTATGCCAAACGGTATATAACACAGACATAGCAACTGGACAGGAACACAGATACATAGACACTCACCATGACACTTGTCCTTTTATTAAGGTGGATATGAATTTGCAGGTCATGGTATGTTCCATTAGAGGCTGTAACTGGCTACTAATTAAGAAAGTGGCTGGAATAAAAAATTGCAACCACTGCAATCCCCCGGGGAACTAAGTTTGAGGCCCTTGACTTAAATATTACCTAACAGTTATTTAATGCTTTTCAGAAATTGAGAGAATTTTATTAAAAGGCATGGCAGATTTCAGCATTTTCCTGATATAACTGCCAAGCCTTTTTAAAGAGATTCGACGCAGTGGTATTTTTGTTTCGGCTAACATGCATACATACATGTGAAAGTTCGGCTTTTCAGTGAAGGCGTTAAAACTTCCAGCCACTTTCTTGTCTGAACTCCTTGAGCTGTGGGACTGGAGTACAATGGATGGAGCAACACTGCCACCTGTTGGCACAACAATGTCAGATATAGTACGGAAAGAGAAAAACATTTTGAACAATACATTACCATTTTCATGTAAGAGACTGCACCTTTTTTATCTTCATTATTAAAATGTTATAAATTAATGGTCTTTTTGAAAGTAAGTAGCATTAAGGAAGGCTATACATTTAAATATCCAAGCCCTGGATGAAAGACATGCTTTGTAAGGTAATTGTATATCCTTGTGTAATACCCTTTTGGACTCTTCATATATAGTGCCCATCTAAATAAAGCAGAAATTAAGACTTCTGAGGTGCTGTTTCTGGCCAGGACATCTTCATAATAACTCCAGCCCGTTTTATTGGGAAATTATCACCAGCATTAAAATCAAAGGAAATCCATCCATTCAGTTTGAGGCAGTAAAACATCCAGGACCTCTGCCAGAGTGCTATATTGATGAGATGGTAAAAAGACATAAAGCTCATATAAATTGCTCTAGGATAGCTGTCACACTCTCAAAGTTTCAGATGACTGTAAAAAATAGCATTGAGGGTGCATGATTTGGCATGCTTCTTAATCTGCTTGATGCTTCAGAAAGAGAAATCAACTGACAGGAAGGCAATCAGCAAAAGCTGGAGATGAAAATTGCAATGAGACGCAGGTTACACCCACCGCCAGGTTAGCATCCGAGCCAAAAAGTCACAGACAAAGTCAATGTCGGAGTCTCTGTGGCCACAATGTCTACGGAGGAAGGCAATTCCTATTCTTAGCACACTTCCAATTAACAGAACAATGTGGTACACGATACGTGCATATTTAATGTGGCTAAAAAACGCAAGGTAATGACTCAATATAGTGTTAGGAAATGTAACAGAAAAATATTATGCAGCCTATTTACAAAATCTATATTTAAAACCAGGTTCCAGTTGTACTATGTCAGCCACATTTGGAAATCTAAATATAAATGAAACATAAAGATTTACACACCTCTGCAATAAAATAAAAGCAAAAGTGAGTAAAGTAGTCTGAATTTTGATGACTTTATTAAAAAACTTACTGTTGTGTGAAGGGATGGCAGGTAGCCGGGGGCAAGCAGAGACAGAGAGAGACCCCCGCTGGCAAGAATCTGTAATTCATATCCTGTAAGTGTAATCCACTCTAAAAAAACTGAAAGCAAGCCTAAAAACGCAGAATCTTTAGCAGCAAAGCCTCCTTCGGGCATGCCAAGTACCTCTTACCTGATGTTATTTCTTTCTGCCTCCACCTCCCTGTTCTTTTGTCAAGGTATTTATCCATTTTCTTAACTTCCATTTTCCTTCTCAGAGTTACAAGGAGCTTAATCCTGGCCTAGGTGTTTTTGGGTGCAAGGCATGGCGTTGGAGAACTGTAGATACAAAAATCAGGGGTGACTGGAGTGCATTCTACGGAGAATGAAAAAGAGAGACAGAGACACCATGGAGGGCTGGCAAGATAGCATAAGATTTACTAGCCAGCAGATGGCAGCACTGTGTTGGGTAATCCAAGGCCCGGTCGCCCATCCAGAGGTGATGTCAGAGAGGACTTGATTGCGTCAGAGTCTACACAACCCCTACAATGCAGGAGGGGGCTTGTGTGGTCTTGGTGAGAGTGAGGTGGCACCTTGGTGTTACCATAGAGACCCTGCCCTTTAAAGGTGCCCTCCACTCAAAAATGATAACTTGTTTTATATGTTACTTACCCCGTGTACTTTGTAGGGATGCACAATAAAAATCTTTAATTTCATGTTTTCATGAAGAATGGTAATAAAAAATTACAGTATAATATGAGGTCTGCCCGGAAAAAGTCCGGCCATTGTTAATATAATGAGAACAGCTTGCGCTGCATCGAGTAATCTGGCAGTCAAGGAGAGTGGGCTAGAACGTGCAGGCATGAACAACAACGACGACTTCACTGGACTAGTTGGTGGGGGCGCTAGATGCCGTTGAGTAAGCACGTGTACTGTGTGGCCGTTGCATTCAGAATGACTGAGCGAGTAGAGCCTCAAATCAACATCAAATTTTGCATTAAGCTTGAGCATTCGTCCATAGAAACTATTCGAATGATTCAGAAGGCTTTTGGGGACGAGGCATTGTGTGCAGCAATAAATAAAAATTAAGCAAAATAAAGCAAATAAAGGCGTGCCACAAATGCTTCAAAGATGGCACCCTTACAGTCCAGATTTGGCGCCCTGTGACTTTTGGCTTTTCCCAAAACTAAAATCACCTTTGTAAGGGAAGAGATTTCAGACTGTCAATGAGATTCAGGAAAACACGACGAGGCAGCTGCTGGCGATTCCAACAAAGGATTTTGAACAGTGGAAGAGACGCTGGGAGAACTGCGTGAGGTCCCAATGTGCCAACTTTGAAGGGGTCTGAGGCGTCATTGTCCTATGTACGATGTTTCTTGTATCTTATATCTTCTTCATAAATGTATCTGTTTTCATATTACATGGCTGGATGCTTTCTGGACAGGCCTCGTATAAGCCATTGGTGACCAATACTGTGCAACGGGAAATGATGTGAAAAAAGTCCAAGGTACAAATAAAACTAATAATAATTTGACATTACTCATGTTGCATAATCCACATCAGTTATCCGGTTGTATAATCCAAATCTGCAGAACTGAAGATGAGTTTACCTCTCAGTTATTGGTCAAGAGTCGTGTCTTCAATTCAAAAAGGCAATCCCATGAGGACAAGTTTTCTGTTTATATTTTGCACTAATTTTTTCAGAAATATTTAACAATGTTTTAGCAAAAAATACATGTGTTCTGCTCATTTTGAGCTTACAACTGGATAACTGACACGTGAATTATGCAACACTAGCAAAATTAGATATTTTATTGTTTCTTCTATTGGCATTCTTAACTTTGTTTGCCATTTTACAGCATTGGTCACCATTGTAACATACTGTAAACTTATTTATCTGCACTCTGATGAAAACATGACATGAGGCCCATTTACACTTTAACATTATAAATTTCTGGCAATTGTTTGGCTTTTATCAAGCTTGGCTTTTTAAAGGCATTTTGCAAGAATTTTTCAGTGTATTTTGGGTATTTTTTCAGCATCTTTTGCAGGAAAAATATGATTGACATTTCCATTTTGTAGTTTGAGAAGCCATTATTGTGTCTCCAGGATGTATTCTATGACTGAAGAGCAGGTGTTGTCAGGGATGAGAGGGCAAATGTTGGATTCACTCTTTTCTGCAGCAAAGGGAGTCAATAGGACAATTCTGGATGCTCTGTTATGCAGGTGTCGATAAGCATGTACTGTAAATAGTGATATGATGTGAAGGAAATCAGATATCAGCAGACCCAAACCCCGACACGAACACACAAGTGCAGTCCCAGGTTCAAATAAAGGTTGATTTATTAACCAACTCCTTTCAAATATACCACAATAAGTACAAAAATAAAGGGTTTTTTTCTCCTCACAATAATCTTCTCACCACTGCACTGCCCTCCTCAGGTCAAGTGTTGCTTCTCTACCTCCCAGCTCTGACTCACCTGGATAAGGGAGTTTGGTCCATTTTACTACAGACCCGGGCGATCACCCGATCAAAGTACTTCCAGGACACACAGAAGTCCATCACAGTAGAGAGCTTGTCTCCCTGCAGTGCCCTCTTGCGGTACCCCATGACTTGTCACTGGGCGCTGATAACCAGGGCTGCTGCCATCCAGTGTGCTCAAGTTTATTTTGAGATATCCATCCATCCATCCATCCATTTTCCAACCCGCTGAATCCGAACACAGGGTCACAGGGGTCTGCTGGAGCCAATCCCAGCCAACACAGGGCACAAGGCAGGAACCAATCCTGGGCAGGGTGCCAACCCACCGCAGGACACACACAAACACACCCACACACCAAGCACACACTAGGGCCAATTTAGAATCACCAATCCACCTAACCTGCATGTCTTTGGACTGTGGGAGGAAACCGGAGCACCCGGAGGAAACCCACACAGACACGGGGAGAACATGCAAACTCCACGCAGGGAGGACCCGGGAAGCGAACCCAGGTCTCCCAAGCTGCGAAGCAGCAGCGCTACCCACTGCGCCACTGTGCCGTCCCATGTGAATTTCCCCTTAGGTTAATAAAGTTAATCTAATTTTTCTTGGACATCACTACAGATGTCATGGTGTAACATATAAAACTATAACTTTAGGGTGGAGTATTCCATTAAGAGCAAGACAGGGACTACATAGCAAAAGCCTCAGTGTTAATTTAACACTTAAGAGTGGACACTATATGGACACACAGTTTCTATATGTCATATACACTTTTAAGGTCTACAAGAGTCAACTGAACACTGAGGAGTTTATGTGTATAATGTGTTGGGTGCAGATCCGTCCACCTACATGCCCTCAAAACAAGCAAGTGCTTCCGATAGACAGACATCTCCTTAGGTGTTTTTGGTTTTTTCCATCTGCAGTTTGTTTGTCCACATCTTGTTTATTTCATAGGAAGAACTACATAAGTTTAAACCAGTACACACTGAAGGGGTGCTATAAAGAGAGTAATGGAAGGGTACAGTTCGAGAGGGAAAAGGTCAGGGAAGATGGCATACAAAGTTTCATCATGAATCAACTCAGCACTCAAATTTCTGTAACAAGCAATTCAGTTTGGACCACAGGGTACGTACAGTACATGTACTTATCTATCACCTCGTCTGCCTCTAGGCCCACATGTAAATGAACAGAAGGATATTTTCCCAGCAGAAGAAGCCCATTTAGCTTCCTCATTTGGCAAGCTGGCATCAACACTGCCCTACATCTCCTGCAAATGTTTTTAAATATCCATGAGATATGTGATACAACAAGCTGACCAGATATATGGAATGTTTTGTGTGAAGAGGTGGTTTTTGGTTTATGTATTGAATGCAATTTCCCATAATGTCCATTGGTGTTATCAAGAGCCTGATCTTGTATTTCTTCAAAAGGGTTCTTCTAAATCAGTTCTGTAAATGCCTTTGAAACTTCTGAAGGCCTGAAGTAGATCCCCTCTTAACCCTGTTTGACTACAACTCAGAATTACAAATAGAAGCAGTGAGACCCACAACCTGAAATTGCAGTGAAGCTTCACAAGCCTCTTCAACTGGGTGGCCTTTCCAGAATGCATTACCAAACATTTTTGATTTAAAGCAAATCCTTTCTGTAAAATGAGGCACATCAAAGGCCCCGAGAAATCGACTTTCAAAATGCCTCAAAAATCCCACCACTCTGAGATTACTGCATAAAATTTTAAAATAGCTTAAATAGGACTTCTGAAAGCTAAATGTACTTTCAACGGCAGTGACATATGGAGTACAAAATCTCATTCTATGTTTCTTCCATTTCATTTTTCTGTAAAGTAGGCATTATTATTTTTTCATTCTAATTATTCTATGGTTCGATTAAATAAAAATAATCAAACGACTTCAGAAGCTCAAGCTGCTGCACCATTTAGAAAAAAAATATGAATTCTAAAGTCAGGCCTCCAACTACAAGTCAGAATTGGATAAAACAAGTTGAAGAAGGAATGAATTAAAGTAGAAGTGAATATGTCAGGCGTACTACTACTCATAAAAGGAACTATGCTAAATATGTTTCCCTGCAAATAGGCAATTTCAGAAACCTACATGGACCTTATTTTGCAAGGCTAATTTCTTTTATTGAGATAAACCCAAAGTAGCCAGCTGCAGACAGGCACTACCAGGCCCTTGACACTTTATCCTCTCTGTTCCTAGACCTCTCTTAGATAAGCGGTGGTTATAAGGCACCACCCAAGCTTGAACAGTCCCTTAGATAGTAAAAAATCAGTGGTGGCATCCAAATACAGTGCATCCAGAAAGTATTCACAGCGCATCACTTTTTCCACATTTTATTATGTTACAGCCTTATTCCAAAATGGATTAAAATCATTTTTTTCCTCAGAATTCTACACACAACACCCCATAATGACAACGTGAAAAAAGTTTTTCTTGAGATTTTTGCAAATTTATTAAAAATAAAAAAATTCAGAAAGCACATGTACATAAGTATTCACAGCCTTTGCCGTGAAGCTCGAAATTGAGCTCAGGTGCATCCTGTTTTCCCTGATCATCCTTGAGATGTTTCTGCAGCATAATTGGAGTCCACCTGTGGTAAATTCAGTTGATTGGACATGATTTGGAAAGGCACACACCTGTCTATATAAGGTCCCACAGTTGACAGTTCATGTCAGAGCACAAACCAAGCATGAAGTCAAAGGAATTGTCTGTAGACCTCCGAGACAGGATTGTCTCGAGGCACAAATCTGGGGAAGGTTACAGAAAAATTTCTGCTGCTTTGAAGGTCCCAATGAGCACAGTGGCCTCCATCATCCGTAAGTGGAAGAAGTTCGAAACCACCAGGACTCTTCCTAGAGCTGACCGGCCGGCTAAACTGAGCGATCGGGGAAGAAGGACCTTAGTCAGGGAGTTGACCAAGAACCCGATGGTCACTCTGTCAGAGCTCCAGAGGTCCTCTGTGGAGACAGGAGAACCTTCCAGAAGGACAACCATCTCTGCAGCAATCCACCAATCAGGCCTGTATGGTAGAGTGGCCAGACGAAAGCCACTCCTTAGTAAAAGGCACATGGCAGCCCGCCTGGAGTTTGCCAAAAGGCACCTGAAGGACTCTCAGACCATGAGAAAGAAAATTCTCTGGTCTGATGAGACAAAGATTGAACTCTTTGGTGTGAATGCCAGGCATCACGTTTGGAGGAAACCAGGCACCACTCATCACCAGGCCAATACCATCCCTACAGTGAAGCATGGTGGTGGCAGCATCATGCTGTGGGGATGTTTTTCAGCGGCAGGAACTGGGAGACTAGTCAGGATAAAGGGAAAGATGACTGCAGCAATGTACAGAGACGTCCTGGATGAAAACCTGCTCCAGAGTGCTCTTGACCTCAGACTGGGGCGACGGTTCATCTTTCAGCAGGACAACAACCCTAAGCACACAGCCAAGATATCAAAGGAGTGGCTTCAGGACAACTCTGTGAATGTCCTTGAGTGGCCCAGCCAGAGCCACCTGATGGAGCTTGAGAGGTGCTGCAAAGAGGAATGGGCGAAACTGGCCAAGGATAGGTGTGCCAAGCTTGTGGCATCATATTCAACAAGACTTGAGACTGTAATTGCTGCCAAAGGTGAATTGACAAAGTATTGAGCAAAGGCTGTGAATACTTATGTACATGTGATTTCTCAGTTTTTTTATTTTTAATAAATTTGCAAAAACCTCAAGTAAACTTTTTTCATGTTGTCATTATGGGGTGTTGTGTGTTGAATTCTGAGGAGAAAATTAATTTAATCCATTTTGGAATAAGGCTGTAACATAACAAAAGGTGGAAAAAGTGATGCGCTGTAAATACTTTCCGAATGCACTGTATATACATTTTAAATAGAGCATCTGTGTTTTTGCTTTCTTTTGGCCTTCAAAGCTGCTCTTCTATCCATTGTCAGACCTTCCTCATTCAATTCAGAGTCACGGGGGTGGTCATAGATTACCCCAAAGCTCTTAACAAAATAACTTCAAACTGGTGTAAATTTTAGCAGGATACTCTTGATCTAGACGTAAATTACAGTGCTACCTCTGGCTAAAAAAGAACCATAAAACGAGAAAAGGCAGCACTTCTCAAGAAGCATAACCATTACTCATGTGACTACATATCACAGACAATTATAAAAGAGAAAATATAGAGAGTGAACATGATTTCTATTGTTTGTTTAAAATGAAATTAATCTGAGTGAAAAAGTCTTTGATTGGCAACACTAAATTGGCTGATAGGTGTTTGAGTGGGCCCATCCAGTCTATTGCAGGCCTGTGTTGTACCGAATGCTGTCTGGATAGCCCCCATGCCCCATAAACTGAATTAAGCAGGTCATGTAATATAAAACAGTGAACCAATAAAATGAAGCCATCTTGATACACCATTTAAAGAGACCAACAGAATACATCACCAAAATGTTAATGGAAAAGAGCATCAACATTGAAAAAAATGAATATGCAGGGAATTTAGCAATGGAATCTGGAAGCTTTACAGTAGGCACGATGCAATCCAGAAGGTAGTGTTCTCCTCAGTGGCGTAGCTAGGGGGGGCAAGGGGGGACATCTGTCCCCGGGCACAGCATTCAGGGGGTGCCGAATTGATGTTCCCCATTGCATTTTGGCAAACAGGAGGGGGCACAAAATCTTCAGTTGTCCCTGGGCGCTGAAAACCCTAGCTATGCCCCTGGTTCTCCTGGCATCCTTCATACCTAGATGTCACATACGTGCGCATGGGTGACTGGGGGGTTGGCGCTCTCACCTGATCCTCTCCTCTTGTTCCTCTGCAGTTCAGCCAAAGACCCTGCCTCTCAATGACATCACCACTGGTCCACCCACTGTGGACATCACTTCTGGCAACCCCGATGACATCAATTCTGGTACCCAGAATCCATCTTCCTGCCACATCAGTTCTCGAACTTCACCTCTTCCTCTTATCCACCATATTTATAGGCCAGAATCAACCTGTTTGTCAGTTCAGTTGTGAACTCCACTTCCGTAAAGATGTGTTTCTTTTATTTTGCTGATTTTTCAGTATACAGAGTGGCCATCCCCAAACCTTTTTTCTGTCTGCTACTTATTTTTTGCCACACTAGATTAGTCCATCAGACTGGCAGACAGTGAAGTGTGATTCCTCACACAAGAGGAACACGTTTTCTCTGCACCTCTCAGTGTCCAATGGCAGTGCGCTTTACTCTACTCCAGCCAACATCTAAGATTAAGCATAGTGATCCTTGGCTTGTATGCTGCTGTTCGTGAAGCTCCCGATGCACAGTTCTTGTGCTCATGGAGTGATTTTTACGTTCCATGATCTTAAGCTATTAGGAGCCCAACAGTAATAACTTGCGTGGTCTACCACTTTGCGGCAAAGCTGCTGTTGTTCTTAGACACTTCCTTTTCACAGCACAAATGTCATATACTGACATGTGGTAAAGATGGCATCCTATGACAGTGCCAGCCCTCAAAGTCATTGAGCACTTCAGTACGCCCCATTCTACTGCCATTGTTCATCAACGGAGATTGCATGTCTACAGCCTTTGTTTTATGCACCTGCTAATAATGGATGCAGCTGAAACACCTCAACCCAATAATATGGAGGGGAGTTGTGATGATGCGGGTTCTGCTCCATGCTCCCATCTTGAGTTTGGGAGCCCTTGAACCCGACACCGTCGGTAATGTCACCGATGAGCTTGGCAGTGAGGCACAACAAATGGAGCAAGGGGATGGTGTAAAAAAAGTGCCAAAGTGCTTTTATTAAAACAACAACAACAAAAACAAAGTGTCCAAATTAAATAAAGTGCAGTGCTTCACAATCCTTAAATAAATAAATAATCCATTAAAAACAGAGGTGAAATAGTGGAGATAAAAACAATAAATAAGTCCTTTAAAACGAGGTTAAAACAACGGCTGGAAGCAGTCGCTTTTAAAACAAAGCCTGGTGCCTTCTTTTACCTGGCGGCTCCCCTGCTTCTCCCATCGGGCTTTGCAACAGAGACTTGGCTTTTCCCCAACAGCCAGGACGCTCACTTTGGGGAATCCATCATCTAACCCTCCCGACTTCCGCTGTCTTCCACGGCGAGCCGTCCTTCTGCTGGTCACTCCCGCTCTTTGCAATGCTTAGCGGGAGTGACCACTACCAACTGCCCTCAGTGTCGGCCAAACACCCCGCTAGGGCTCACTGTCTAGCTGCCTACGAGTGCTCACTTGCTCGCTCTCTCACTCACTAGCTCTTTCTCTCGCTCTCTCACTCGCTCTCTCACTCACTTGCTCGTTCTCTCACTCACTAGCTCTCTCTTTCTCTCTCTCTGTCTCTCGCTCACTCTCTCTCTCACACACTCCAGCTTTCTCCTCACTGCTTCATGCAACCTCCGTTCCTTTCTTTTACTTTTTTCTTCAACCTCCCCTGCTAGCTGCCTCACGTTTCTGTTTAATATTATGGGGACGTGGATCAGCTGTGGCAATTAGCAGCTCCTGGGTACAATTATGGATGCGGACGACTCCTCACCTGTGCACTTAAGCGAGAATCGCCCGCATCACGAATCACCCCAGGAACCGATCCACCATACTTATCATGCCCCCCTCTCTAAGCCGCAAGTGCGTCAATTATTTATTTAAAACTGGCCCTTTTGACATGAGCTGTGGACTCGCTATACCACAGGGCTCCACATACATTTGGCCATATACTGTATATTAGAGGTCCTCTTTTGTATGCTGTTTACTTGCTTTTTGTTCTGTTAAGAAGTTTCTATCTTTGCACATTTGCTCACGTTACAGACAGACATTTAAATGCAAGATTTTTATTAATAAGTTATAGCAAAATACAAACAGGAGGTGCATTTTTGGTGTCCATGATAAATTTTCTGGGTGCTGTCAAGGCAGCTCCATCTCTGCCATAGGCTGCTCCTTAACAACACATCACAGCTTTATGAGCCCCAAAGGTGGACAAAGACCCCACTCCACATTTCACAATCAAGTTCTACTGACCGCTTATGGGCTGGTTCTTTGACAATCTCTAGATAAACTACAACCTTCTCGTCACTCTGTAACTAAATACATGGTTTTGCCTGTGGAAGCCTCTGACACAGTGCAGGGTATCCAAGGCGTGCATTTCCAAACCCTCAGACAGGTCTCAGCCACCTGAGGTGTGCGTCCCTCTCAGGTCCACACCCCAGGGTGCTACACTGCCCTTTACTGAGAACCTTTGTCTTTGAGGGTAACATGAACTCCACTGAGGGGGTGTGAGGCAATCTGATCTGCCCGGCCTGAAGTGAACCGTCGTGATCCCCCACTGTTAGTGCTAAACGAGTCCTCTGTCACGGGGTCATTAACCAGTTCTTCTCTCAACCACTGCCACGAGTGTAAAGACCGCCTGTGGAAGATGTCCCAATCAGGTCAGGACCAAGGGCCACCGCGATATTACATGGACAGTGTAACTCGTGAACAAATGGACCAATTGTTAACAAATTTTGTGGACAACTTGCATTTGTTAGTCTTGAGTGATTGGTTGGTTTTAGATGAATTCCAATGATTCATCTTTGAGCTTTCAAATATACCAACAACTGCTGAGAAGTTTACCAAAGTTGTCCTATGCATTTAGGACTCTGAAAGAAAAACCTTCATGACTTCTCAGTTCAATCCGCAGCTGGAGCTTTGAGCTTTTCAAGTTTAAAATTGTTAAATACAGAAGTGGTAGTGCATCTTCCATATTTTTGGTAAATTCATACCATATACTGTATTCACGTCAGGAGTGTTGAGAATGCCATGTGTTGGCCACATCCAATTCAAGCTGGTCTCCAGTGGGATTTCATCTTCAAAGTGAATGTTGCTGGTGTGGATTTCCTTGTTAACAAAATGTACCTAATAAACTCCGTAACTATTTCATCAAGAGTATGAATGTAACATTACCAGGTAGGACAAAAGGTACTAAATACACCGTAACATGAGTGTTGGATGGGATTGGATTAGCTTTAAATACTTCCAGGGGTCACTTCCGCCTAAGCCGGAGAACCATATCCACAGCTGGGGCAGCCCCCCATTTGCTCTAGGAAGCTCTTGTTATCCCTGCATGTCTGAGGCCTCCATCAGCCTTACAGCTTCAAGTCTACAAGATGACTACCTGGCATCCTCAAAAACAAGGGGACATCCTGGCCTTATCCTTGAGACAATCTGCTTTTCAGTTCCAGACGAATTTGCCACTTGAAATATTGTGGCTGCCGACACCTGCCCGAGTGACTGATTTGTACCAATCTAGCAGAGCTCCTCTGAGAGCAGATGCCGGGGCTGGAACTCATAACCTTTGTCCTCAGTTGGTGTAAACCTGTTGTCACTCAGGGCCCAGGATACAAAGTGCATTTTATCTTGTGTGCACACTTATATATACATTAAAGAGAGCAGCTTTGACACGCATTAATAAAGGGCTTGCAATTATGCAGTACAAATCCTGGAAATATTTGATTTATTTATAAAAAGACAACTGCTGCTTCTGATGTGACCAGACCTATGATTTTCAAGCATGGCAACCTCTGCCCACTCCAGCAAAGGAAAACACTTCAATTTTACCTGAAAATGCCTATTGTGGACAATAGTTTATGCCTTAATAAAACAGTCCTCAACAGCTGGCCCCAGTGTGACCAGAGTCATGATCTTCATGAATGTTTTAAGTACAGAGGCTCCTCCAGGGGCCAATAAAGTACCTAAAATAGTAATTGTGAAAGGCTGCTTCTAGACACCTTTATCAATAAATAACGCCTTCAAGGTTGTTTCTTTTAATTACTGGTATGAAAGTGGCCTTTAGGTGCAACACATTTTCGATTAGTATTTACTTCACCTTTTCTAAAAATTCTATTCTAGGTTTTTAAAGCAGTAAAGAGATTAAAGGCCTAGCTTTGGGGATTTTGGAAGCTAAGGTATAATTTATATCTCTTGTCAACTTCTAACCAATTCAGTTTTAAAGATGATGCCACTGGAGCTCATTACAGTTTGATCTGGTGGAGGTTAAAATAAACAGAGCCATGGAAACCTGGGTATTTTGCACATACAGTATGCACAGTCGTTTCTTTATGTCAGCATGCTTGCTTTGGGAATTTGTGTCTCTGTGTGCGTGTAGCACTTGATCGATGTCACACTTGTCACAAGAGTTCTCACCTGTACACAAAGGATGAGTTCTAAGGACTCAAACACAGCAAGACTGTGCACAGGAATGCAAGAGGCAACACTAATCTGTAATCATGGCATGAAACGGTTAAAATGTAAACAGTAAAATCATTAGAAAATAATTTGCAAAAGAAATATTCCTCATGCTGCCCACATGCAAAATTGTTATAAAACAGCCAGCTTCTAACATACAATACTGTGCTAGAGATAACAGCATGTGGCTCCAGAAATTGACAAGAATGGCCTCCAAGTTGAGTCCTGATACTGGGACACACAATGACACAAGAAAATCCCCACTGACAGTGTCACATCCTCAATTCCACTTGTCAGAGCCATCTGGGGAAGAAGCAGCATGCTGTGCCGTACCATCGACTTCACAGGCAGTCACACCACTTAGCCTTTCTAGTTGCTTACTGAGACTGAAAATGGCATCACTGCAGCATACCATTCAGTTTCCCTCCTATATTTCCGGCACCACAAATTAATGCTTTAGGAATCATGTCTCCCCAAAAACAGAAAAGAAAAATCTCATTTCCATGTTTTCATTACATAATGGGTCATCTGCAGTGTCCCTGAGATAATAACGTACTAGCTGCAGATCAAGCCCAGACTACACAGTTACAGTACAAAGAGGAGACGATCCTCTAGTACAATGGTACTTCGGACCATGAACTTGATCCATTCCAGAAGGCTGGTTGAGTTTTGAGTCGAATTTCCCCATAAGAAATAGTGTAAATAGGATTGATCTGTTCTAGACCCCCAAATTACTGCTTATTTATACCTGTATACTGTATATACATACATAACTAATGATAAAAATCATTTTAAAACCACTGAAACCAATGCACAGAAAAAATAAACACTTAAAACAAATAGGAATGATAATTTAACTGCAATGTAATTTTTCAACATTAGCACATTTAATCGTAAACTTTATTTTTCAAAAATGTGCTTTTTTGTTGACTTGTCCATCCCATAATCTTCCGCAAGAGTTGACACATGTGAACCACTTTCATGTTTCGTTATTATTTCCTTTTGTTTTTAGCTCAAATGTAACACATACGAACTTGCTCTTTGCTTTGCTACTCTCACTGCTGCAACACGGTTTTAGTACGTCTTTACAACAGGAGATCTGCGGCGATACTGAGGTTGAGTCATAGGCATATACAGCCTACGTAGGCCTGTTTGGCTTTGTCTCAGCTCCTCATGGCTGTATCTTGATCCATACAAGTTTTAGCAGGATGTTCAAGTTCCAAGTTTTTGTTCAAGGTGGGGTCAAAAAAAATAAAAAATCTAATGACCCATTCGAATTCTGAATTGTTCAAGTCTAGAGACGTTCATGTTCTAAGGTTCTGCTGTACCAAGTTTAGACTAATTCACAGCAAGTCTTGTTTTTGTTTTGTGTTTCTCTTTGGTTATCTTATCTTCTCTCAATTAATGACGTGCCACTACACATTTAAAGGGACAGAGCACAGTGAAATGAATTAAAAAATAATTGCACTCATTACATTACATTAGATCAAAATGTTATTATTGTAAACTAGGGGGCTCTGCCCCCTGCTCGCTATGCTCGCCAACCCCTGTGCTTGTGCTAGCCTCTTTGCGGTTCTGCCGCTCGCGTATGGGTATGCAGATATACAATTTACTAACTATTTTACATTACAGACAGTAATTAACCATATTAAAAAATATTAAAACATAATAATTTCAATGTAAATTATGTTTCATGTTGTTTGGCTTTGAAATTAACAAACTTTTTAAACTTACATTTTTACTGTAAAACTTAAGTAAAACCAATTTTTTTTTTATTACATTTTCGTCAATATCAAATTGAATTTTGATTCTGTGTTTGCACTTTCATCGTGAAAACGCCACGTATAACTGCTTGTGATTGAATTTCGTTTCTTTCTCTCTATTAAATAAAATTACTTTTTGAATGTTTGGCTCTGAGATTTGTAAATTGTCTTTGCAAAAGCTATTCTAACGGGAAACTGCTAACGTTTCAATATGAATGGCATATACAATACAATACAATTTATTTTTGTATAGTCCAAAATCACACAAGAAGTGCCGCAGTGGGCTTTAACAGGCCCTGCCTCTTGACTGCCCCCCAGCCTTGACTCTCTAAGAAGGCAAGGAAAAACTCCCAAAAAAAACCCTTGTAGGGAAAAAATGGAAGAAACATTGGGAAAGGCAGTTCAAAAAGAGACCCCTTTCCAGGTAGGTTGGGCGTGCAGTGGGTGTCAAAAAGAAGGGGGTAATACAATACAATACACAGAACAGAACAAATCCTCAATAAAGTATAAAAATAAAAATGTTACAAGTACGGACCAGAATTTAACAGTAGATGATATCACATAATATGATTTGGATTTGTTTAGAGTCCTGGAGACCTCAACCATTAAGCTGCCTCCCCCATTTGGCCATTCCACAGCTGAAACATTGCTTGGCCAGCCAATCCGATGAAAGGACCCCTCTACCCCACGATTCCTGCGATCCTCCATCAGGGATGACTTTACCTTAGGCAGGCAAAAGAACTTGGCAGGTGGGCCGTGGCACCAAGTGCCACATTTGAGTACCGAGAAGACAAACAGAATAGGTGAGGGTTAGTAACAAATTATAACTATCATGTTACTTATGTTTTAGTGCTAATGACTAACAACAGAGATGCAGTCTGTACAGTTAATCAGCAGCTCTAGTCAGGATATGCTAAACTGAAGTAGTGAGCCTTCAGTTGGGATTTAAAAGCTGAGACCAATGGGGCATCTCTTATAGTAGCAGGCAGACCATTCCACAGTTTAGGGGACCTGTGACTAAAAGCTCGACCTCCCACTGTTATTTTATTAATCCTTGGAATCATAAACAGACTGGCATCTTGAGATCTTAATGTGCGCTCTGGTTTGTAAGTCATGATAAGTTCAGACAAGTAAGCCGGACCTTGGCCATTTACTGCTTTATATGTTAAAAGGAGGACTTTGAAATCTGCCCTAAACTTAACCGGGAGCCAGTGTAAGAATTTAAGAACTGGAGTTATGTGTTCGTATTTTCTTGTTCTTGTAATAATTCTTGCAGCAGCATTTTGGATAAACTGGAGGCTGTATAAAGAATAGTTTGAACATCCAGTGAATACCGCATTACAGTAGTCAATCCTACTAGAAATAAGTTCATGAATTAATTTCTCAGAATCCTGTTTATTTAGAAAGCGCCTTAATTTCCCAACATTTTTAAGATGGAAGAAACATGATTTGGACAACTTTGTAATATGCGCTTTAAATAACATGCTAGAGTCAAAGATAACTCCTAGATTGCAGGCTTGTTCAGTAAAATTAATGGTAATTCCAACTGAGTTAAATGATGACAAAATATTGTTGTGATCAGCATCATTCCCTCCAACAATTAACATCTCTGTTTTATTGGTGTTTAAAGGCAAGTAGTTCTCATCCATCCACTCCTTTAATTCATTAACACAACTAATTAAAGACAACATCGGAGAAACTTCATTTGATCTAAAAGAAAGGTATAACTGGGTGTCATCTGCATATGAGTGAAAATTAACATTATGTTTCCTAATGAGAGATCCCAGTGGAAGCATGTAAAGTGAAAACAGTAAAGGTCCCAGTACTGAGCCCTGTGGGACACCGTATCTCACTTCTGTGTATAATGATGGAGTACTGTCAGCACATTTCTGTACATATTGGAATTGATTTGATAAATAAGAAGTAAACCAAGCGAGCTCAGTGCCTGTTAGCCCAACACCGTTTTCTAGCCTGTGCAGTAAAATAGAATGGTCAATGGTGTCAAATGCTGCACTTGTCTAACAACATAATTACAGTGGAGTTTCCTTCATCAGAGGATATCAGAATGTCGTTTACAACTTGCGTTAGTGCCGTTTCTGTACTATGACCAGTGCGGAAACCAGACTGGAATTTCTCAAATAAGATCAAGATCTCCTTTGTTGTCTGATGTTATCCCCTGAAGATGTACTACATTACCTTTCTTGGATACATCCTTCTTTCTACAGTAATTCGTGTGGAGGATGACCGGATGGTGTTAACGGTTGTAGATATTCTTCGGAATATTGTAAGTTGATGTTTTCATCTTCTGCACGATCAACACCAACTGTTTCAGCATAGTTTATTGATATGCATTTAACCAATTTGCTGTGTAACCGATCATCATTTTTGGTGATAATTCGTTTGACTTCATCATTTCTCAGTGCTAGAATTGCCCGTGTACTCATTTTTACTGTTGATAACCCTTCGTAATGAAATTCTTCAATAAGATTTGGACATGATACATCTTCTTTAATTGGGAACTTAAAGTGTGGAAAACGTTAAAATTTATAAGAGCTGAGAGAGCAAAAACTGTGTCTGTCAAAAGCATTCACACGAATGAGAGGCGAGAGTACCATGGGTGTAGTTTTCTATGGTTGAGAGGAGGGCATGACTTGAAAAAATCTCATGGCCAAAGTCTCGACTCATGGGATCTTGAAAAAATCTTCCAAAAAGTCTTGTCTCGTCACAGGATTTTTTTATTATAATAGAGAGATATTATTCCCTCTGAGCATCTGAAAAATCCCAGAAATCCCTATAAATAAAGCAATGACAGTGAAAGGTATTAGAATCATATCCATCCATCCATCCATTTTCCAACCCGCTGAATCCGAATACAGGGTCACGGGGTTCTGCTGGAGCCAATCCCAGCCAACACAGGGCACAAGGCAGGAACCAATCCCGGGCAGGGTGCCAACCCACCGCAGGACACACACAAACACACCCACACACCAAGCACACACTTGGGCCAATTTAGAATTGCCAATCCACCTAACCTGCACGTCTTTGGACTGTGGGAGGAAACCGGAGCGCCCGGAGGAAACCCACGCAGACACGGGGAGAACATGCAAACTCCACGCAGGGTGGACCTGGGAAGCGAACCCGGGTCTCCTAACTGCGAGGCAGCAGCGCTACCACTGCGCCACCGTGCCGCCCATTAGAATCATATGTGAAACATAAATGTCTTTCTCTAACTCATGGGCAGAACTACCATCAGGGTGACCTGCATGCACATCATGGGATCTTGGCCTGTGTGGGGGGAAAAAAATAATACTGACATTTTCCTGTTTTAGCGATATCCCATGCTCTCTTGTGCAACACACTTACACAGTTACTTGTACATTATGTCAATCGGCAACCCTCAATCTAATGTATGAGTGACTGCTTACTTAAATCTATGGGGGAGACCACTCCGGCTTGTTTTATTTTTATATGTAATGTTCATAGAGTGTAAATATATGCGTAATACATCCAGTGGTCTGTGGGGGGTCTTAATCTACTTTGCTGTAACTCATTTCCCCATTACATAAACATTACAGAAGAGATGGTACTTGTCATTCATTATGAGCTGAGTATTTCCTAATAACAGAAATAATTGAATAATCACCAAACCATATTGTATAAAATACGCAGTCAAAACCAGGATAATATAGGTAATCGCAGCACAAACTTCACAGTAGAGCTCAGGCTTTATATAAATACAGCCTCATACATACATATGAGAGATTTGAATAACACTAGCAAAGAGATGACCTCTACAACACTCAGGAGGAATACCGCACTAAAGTAACTGCCAGCATTGTTTAATTCACACTGTCAGAACTGGCAGCTGAGTGATTTCTTAATTAGAGACACAAGCTCTGGGTATTTTTACTGAACATTAATAGTTAAATCGGATGTTGATCTGTATTTTTCTATTTCTGATATTATGCAATATAAATATTTCTTTGGATTTCTTGTAGTTTTCTGTGGCATTGAGTTACTTATATTTGTCTCATTATCATGCTATATTTCTGTCCAAATATAAATATAAAATATGGCTTCACTATTTTTAAAGGTATATTTTTATTTCATCTCTGATAGATAGATAGATAGATAGATAGATAGATAGATAGATAGATAGATAGATAGATAGATAGATAGATAGATAGATAGATAGATACTTTATTAATCCCAAGGGGAAATTCACAAAATTTTCACTCTGTTACAGTGTGTCTGATGTGTGTGGAATTCATTTTGTAACATTACCCACTATATTAAGTCCGTTAAACCAGCTCACGAGGTGGTCTAAGTCTCAGACTCCAAAAGCAAACTGCAGCTCTACTTATGCGGTGTTCCATTTATCTCAGAAGTCGGATGTAAGAGCTGAGGAGGATGTCACACCAGAGCTGACAGCGTTCAAGTATAACATTTGGAAAACCAATATGGATGCCTCCAGGAAAAGCTTTGTTGTGCTTGCTTTTTTGGAATAAATACCAGTTGATAACAAAGCATTACATGGCATTTTGTGCATTCAAATACTATAGCAACATGTTCACAGATAGAAATTGGACAACACCGTTTGTATGACTGATTTAATGAGCTAATAAACAGTATAATATTACAGCTTTCACTAAAGTTTGTGTTGTACGTTGCCATTTTGGATTGATGTCATAGTCTGAAGTCAATCAAGCTTGGACTTGGCAGACAAGGCCAGAGTTTCCAAGTAGGAAATCTGACTTGTAGGGGAATTCTTGTTGAAAGTTCCAAGTAGGAACTTGTAAATTACAACTTCCCAGTTCAAATGGAATGCAGCATTAGCCTTGGCCTTGATCCACTGCTAGCTAGTCGCTCTGAGGCATACTGTAACAATGCTAATCCCCAATGTAAGTCTTGTTACCATAAACAGAGTGCATACTAATACCAGACCAGCATGAGATCATCCCCAGTCTAGAGCACACTGCAACTGACCCTAAACAAATAAATAAGCAGGAAAATATTTGCACTCTTACTAACTGAGATGGTCCCGGGAAATATAATTCCACTGCCAGCATTTGTGCTTATATGAAAGTTTGTATTTATTCATTTTTGCATTTAATTTTTAAATTGTTCATCCATCCATCCATCCATCCATCCATCCATCCATCCATCCATCCTCTTCCGCTTATCCGAGATCGGGTCACAGGGCAGCAGCTTGAGCAGAGATGCCCAGACTTCCCTCTCCCCAGCCACTTCTACTAGCTCTTCCGGGGGAATCCCGAGGCGTTCCCAGGCCAGCCGGGAGGCATAGTCCCTCCAGCGTGTCCTGGGTCTTCCCCGGGGCATCCTCCCGGTTAAACGTGCCCGGAACACCTAACCAGGGATCAGATGCCCAAGCCACCTCATATGACTCCTCTCGATGCGGAGGAGCAGTGGCTCTACTCTGAGCCCCTCCCGGATGACTGAGCTTCTCACCCTATCTTCAAGAGAAAGCCCAGACACCCTGGGGAGGAAACTCATTTCAGCGATTCGCAATCTCGTTCTTTCGGTCACTACCCATAGCTCATGACCATAGGTGAGGGTAGAAATGTAGATCGACTGGTAAATTGAGAGCTTTGCCTTACGGCTCAGCTCCTTTTTCACCGTGACAGACCAATGCAGAGTCCGCATCACTGCAGACGCCGTACCGATCCGCCTGTCGATCTCAAGCTCCATTCTTCCCTCACTCATGAACAAGACCCTGAGATACTTGAACTCCTCCACTTGGGGCAGGATCTCGCCCCCAACCCTGAGAGGGCACTCCACCCTTTTCCAGCTGAGGACCATGGTCTCGGATTTGGGTGTGCTGATTCCCATCCCAGCTGCTTCACAGTCAGCTGCGAACTAATCCAGAGAGAGCTGAAGATCACGGCCTGATGAAGCAAACAGGACAACATCATCTGCAAAAAGCAGTGACCCAATCCTGAGTCCACCAAACCGGACCCCCTCAACGCCCTGGCTGCGCCTAGAAATTCTGTCCATAAAAGTTATGAACAGAATCTGTGACAAAGTGCAGCCCTGGTGGAGTCCGACTCTCACCGGAAACGGGTTTGACTTACTGCCGGCAATGCGGACCAAGCTCTGACACCAGGGGCCTCATGTATAAACGGTGCGTACGCACAGAAATATTGCGTAAGAACGTTTCCACGTTCAAATCGCAATGTATAAAACATACACTTGGCGTAAAGCCACGCACTTTTCCACGGTACCTCATACCCTGTCGTACGCAAGTTCTCCGCTCGGTTTTGCAGACTGGCGGCACCAAGCGTCAAAGCAGTGCTACTGTTCTTGTGTGGTTACCCTTTCTTAGATCCACATCCACAACGGCGGCTTTGTCAAATACACTGAAATTAACTGCATATCGTTCATAAATTTAATGCATCTAATTGTAATTAACCTGTAACAATATAATGGTTCACAGAATGGTCAAACTATTCTAAATACCATAGCTGCTTTAACGTTGTTACTCTCATTGCACCTTCTTCTTCTACTTTCAGCTGCTCCCGTTAGGGGTTGCCACAGCAGATCATCTTTTTCCATATTACTTTCACTGCACCACTCGGTGTATTTATATCACTGTATCTGAGTGTGAATCACAGATCTACAGTGATTGGAAAGAGAATTATTGGTATACAGCACTCGCTGCCTCAGTCATTCGCTATTTGAACTGCTCTCATCCTACCAACGCTTCACAGCCTTTCCTGTTCGGACTTCACGGTTCACAAACAGTTTCATCCCAAGAACTATACACGCACTCAATCAGTCCATCAAGTGCTCTTTGTAGAACTGTTTGTACTTGCCGTGAGGTAATTGTACTTATAATACAGTTATAATATTGCACAACCTGAGCCACTTTATAAAGCACGTATTTACATACGATGATGATATCATTTTTAAGATGAAATGCAGCAAAATATGTTGATTATATTATACAGATAAAACTTTAACTTTAACTACACAGTGCTGCAGCGCTAGCGAGCTTGAACTTCGTTCACGGATTGTTCCTGCCTTGCGCTGTATTCATGCTGTGGCTGGTGCAACACTGGAAGGATAGATGGATAGAATAATTAAACATTACGAAGATATTTTGATGTTCCTTAAAAGTTTTGAAGAATCAGCGTTCTAAGCTTACAGATGGCTTAACGTCTATTACAGAGCTGATTGTGTGGCGATTGGGTATTTGGAGAAAGAAAAGTAAGGACAGGAATTGGGGGTTAGTATGTTTGAAAAAGACAGTACTTCTGTAATAAAACATTTCATTGAAGGTCGCGCATGGCGCAGCAAGCATCTTGCTGTAAGACATGAACAGAACAATCATTGCGCCACCGTGTTCCCATGTTTAATAACATGCTTTAACTTATATCATCATGAAAATGATATCACTTATACTTCTCAGTATTTGTAATTATTCAGAGAGCTGTAATATTACTAATGTAATGGATTCTGTGTCCTGAGAAGAGCACGTAGTGATTCAGGCACATAGAGCACATATAAGATCAAATACACAACAAAGCATTTAACGTGCTACTTTAGTTACGATGGGATTTGAGAAACTAGTAAATTAAACAATTTTAAGATGAAGTTTGTGATGTTCTACTTTAATGACAAAATAAACTACGTGATTAAAGTGGAAATTTCGAGATTAAAGTTGACAAATTCGTGCTTTTTTCACACGGTGTGCCTTTTTTTTCACTGTACCCTAATAAGCTTTCATATGACACTCAGACGGTGGGCTACGAGTCGCCTTTTCATGCTGACTTTGATATGTGACAACTTTTTTATTTCGGGCACTTTGCGACTTTGTGAACTTGAGCTTTCTAATTTCTCCGACACGCTATGTCACTCGATCAACTTCCTTTTGTTGCTTATATAACTT